>NC_035440.2:63936821-64240617 GCF_002127325.2 Helianthus annuus | reverse complement strand
TAAAATAGGGGAACTATGTACTCGCCTGAGAATGCTTAGCGGTCTTTGAACAACAACCAAGCAAAGCTAGAGGGAGCACGGAATCAATCGGCAACCTAATAACTATATAAATAAACCGGACCTAAGTCGGAGGATCGGATAGGATGAGGTCTTGTAAACCAAATGAGTTATTGGAACTCATATGACATGATTTAACAATGCCTACATACTAAATTGAAACCTAACCTAAGTGCTTTCCCATACTTGTTTAATTATGTTACATAATTAGTTATGTGTCAAAAGTTTAGGTTACATTTGCTTAATTACCAATTATGTATGAAAAGGGTATTTTGGTAATTTACTAAAGGCATATAACTACCTATCATGCGACTAATTAACCCTAAGTGACCATAAGGTATAACCTCGAAAGGTTATTCCCTACCCTACTATGGTCACAAAACATGTTTGGTCGGATCCTAATGATCGACCAAACGGGTCGTGTTCGAAAGTCTAAGCGGGTGTTTAGTCCGCTTGACTTACGACTCTACACAAGCACAAAACTAAAAAGTGATGAGCTAAACATGTCAAAACATGTTTAGTTAGGTTAGAAAACAGGTTTGGTATCAAAACAAACGGTTTTGATACCTAAAAGTAGCTTGTTTACAAAATACGCGAGTAAACGCATTCTGGCAGAAGCTACGACTCATCACTGAGCGTAGATAACGTGGTAATCAGTAGGTATAGTCACTAGGGACTATAACCATCGTGATTACGCTCACGTTATGAAGTTCAAACGAACTTCGCATTGACCATAAACTGGTCATTGCAGAAAATCAAACGCAGTTTGACTTTAACAATAAAAAAAACGAATGAAAAACGCGAAAGAATACTTACAAAAGGTCCCCGCAAGATTTGAACCCGATTCTCTCTTAGGTAGGAAGCATATACTTCCACTTAGAGAGCATGAATCAAATTCAAATGTGAGGAATGAATGAAAACATGGTGGGTATTTATAGGAAATCTAGAACCGTTAAGATCGTTCGTCGAAAAACGTGTTTTGATCTCGACCTTACATGTGGGCACATGGTTTTAAAAACCATGGGAATACTTAAAACCATCAAATGGTATTGCAAAGCAAGGATCAAAACCATCCATGTGTGGCACATTGTTTTGAAATACCATGGATGCCTAAAAAAATGGACCAAGTTCAATGTATCTACAAGAATTTTCAAAAATGGTCCATGCACTTGTAAACCTTGATATTTTTGCACTTTTAAACCCCGTTAACCCCATTTTAAGGCTCTAAAATGAAGTTAAAGTATAGGTAACTTAAAATGTGCTAAAAAATATCATGGATGTCGGCTCGTTTGGTCGTACGATTGCGTTGTTCGGTTAATTACGACGGGAGTCGTAACGAACGCAAAAACGATCCAAATTGCGCGGCGAATGGATTTTTATTATGCCAAACACTAAAACATAATATTTTAATGCTTACATAAATTTTTGGATGTCCGGATATATTCAGAACGTAAGATATGCGCAAAAATGCAAACTTATGCACTTTTGACGCTTTTAGTCTCTATTGATCAATAAAGTTTATTTTAGCATACCGAACCCTTCAAAGCCTATTTCTAAGCTATGTAAAGGTTATTTAGGGTATGTTTAACTTATGATCAAGTTCCGGAGTGTTCGTTACTATACAAATCGGTATAGTTTCGCAATTTGACACAAATAGTCCCTGCGATCGAACAAGGTTGATTTTAACACACCGAACCATCCAAAACTTATTTCTAAGTTATGTGGAGGTTATTTTAGGTATGTTAAGCCTATTTCACTATTCCGGAGTGTTTGTTGCATTAAACTGGTTATATTTACGTATTAGTGCGCGTATAACCTTCCAGAAAGCGATTTAGAGCTTGAAATCGAACGAGAATTGATATGTGCAAATGATACACGTATTTATACAAATCCCAAGTATGAAACACAATATTTCATTGATTTGGTATTTGTTTGATGGCCGTGGAGGCACAGATGTTACAAAATTCTTCGACCATTTTGTTGGGATTGAACCCTATCAGAGGAACAGATAATTAAAGCCAAAACTGGATCAGAGCAGTGGAACCAGAATAAGCAGATGTTGATAGACATATCTCTCCCCTTGAAAGTGATTACAACAACTGATGACCTCCTATCTACTAATCTTACTAACTGCTGACCAATAACTGCTGCTCAACTAAAGATCTAATGAAGACTAAAGTCCTGCTGATTCAATCTACTGCCTTGAGTCAACCACTGCTGATCCGGACAAAGTGCTGTTGGGTTCACAGCAGTAGAAGGTTGCAACAGCTGTTCTAAAGTCTGTTTGTAATAGAATGTATTATCAGTAGTTAACACAAGCAGTGTCTGTATAGATCAGAGGTTAGAATTTGTTAGGAGGTTAGATGTCACTTTCATTGTGATGCCAGCTAAGATGCTCTGTAGTTTGCAAGTGCCTATAAATAGTTCAGTACTTTGTACTGTTCTATTAGCTCTTTGCATCATTCGCCTTCTTTGTACGAACAAACTACTGAGCTCTGGCTGAGGGGGAGTTTGCATTCATTCATCATCATTATAATCGTGTTTGAAATAAATTCAATCATTCGGTTCATTGTGTAAAGATGTTTGATCAAAGTATTACTCTCGTTTGATTGTATGCGAAGTTTGTGTTCATTATAATTTCCGCTGCACACTCATCCATCTTCATCTTATTTACAAACATAAAATACAATAAAAAAGAAACTCAGATCCAACAATTGGTATCAGAGCTAGAACAGTCAAATTTGATTTAACAATCATTTTCACGTAAATAGTTCAGCTCAAAACTATTGATACTGATCGTTTGTTCATCGTTGAAAAACAGAGTAAGAATTAATCACCATTAAAGTTGATTTCTCAGTACCTGTAAAACAACAAGAATGACGTCACAATCTCAGGACGATAAAAACAACATTGGCTCACTCCTTAAACCACCTATGCTAAAAAGAAATGAGTACAACATCTGGCTGAGGAGGATGGGTCACATCCTCGCTCAACAAAGCACAGGTTGTTGGAGGTCTGTAGTCTTTGGTCCTCATGTTCCTACAGTGCTAAGCGCTAAATATGCTAAAAAAATTGTACCAAAACCTGTTGAAAATTATCCTGAAACAGATTATCAAAAATTTGAACTGGATGCTAAAGCATTTAGTATCATAGCATCAGCGCTGCCCAACGGAATATATGCTACACTGTTACATTGTAACAGTGCCAAAGAGTTATGGGATTCACTTAAGGAACAGTTTGGAGGCACCGAAGAGGTCATAGAAAACAATAGGGAAATCCTGAACCAACAGTATGAAACATTTTGTCATGTTAAGGGTGAATCACTGACGCAACAATTTGAGCGTTTCAGTTGTCTCATCAGTGAACTGAGGCTTGTTAATGTCACGTTTGCAAACTCGACTCAAAATAGCAGGTTCCTCAGATCAGTACCAGAAAAATGGGACACCATAGCTATTGTCACCAGAACTGGACCTGAGTTCAAGGATCTGACCTTGACCCAACTCCATGGTCGACTCCTGACCTTTGAATGGGAGTTGAACCAGAAAAGGAAGTTACAAGAGTCAGGGAAAACCGTTGATGATTATTCATTCGGTAACACTGCTCTTCTGGGTCAAGATGAATCTGGTGGTAGTGGTAAGGATCAGGGTTATGATCACTTCATTGACATAACTGCTGGTGCAAATTTTAACAACCCTGATCCTCACTCTACAGGTTATGCATTCACTGCAAATGAAAACCAGATGTCAGACAATTTAAGCTTTGAACTAAATGATCTACAGCATTTCAACCCCACTGACCTAGAGGAAATGGACATCCTGCACCAACTGGCCTTGCTAAGTGTTAGAAATAGCAAGTTTTATAAGAGAACAGGGCGAAAATTCCCCGGGTTGCATGGGAATCTAAGGGTTGGGTTGGATAAATCGAAAATCAAGTGCTATAAGTGTAACAGGTTAGGACACTTTGCTAGAGAGTGTAGGAGTCAAACAACTGGTCCCATAGTCACTCACCCTAGTGCAAATCCTAGACCACAAAATCAAAACACTGTGCACTATACCCAATATGCCCCAGCAGCACATGTGAACACTGCTCACTATGCTGTTGCACATGTGCCAGTGCATTATGTCCAAACAACTGCTCCACAGATCCAATATATTCAAACCCCTGCTCCCCAGGCACAAGTGCAACCTGCACCACAAACCACTGCTCCATTAGTCACACAACCAAATCAACAAAGTTTCTTTACTCAAGAGTTTGTTGACTGGAGCAGTTTGCCTGAGACTCTTAATGATGAAAATTTTGCACTCTATGCTTCAAATGACTCTTCTCATAATGATTTTTGTTTGATGACATTAGAGTCAATACAGGAGGGGGTTGAATCTGAAGAGGAACAGCTGATTATTGAAATAGTGGAGGAGGTGACTGAAGCAGTGGTTACTGCTGTGACTGATGAAGTACTGTTGGGAGAAAGTTCAGGTACCCTGATTGAACCACTGACAGATCTGTGGTCTGAAGAAGACAAGAAAGAAGAAAAGGTTGGTGAGAAAGAAGAGAGAGCTGGTGATGAAGAGAATCCTCAGTGTGATTGTGCAATGATGGCTGCTGCCAAGGTATCACCTCAAGTTCTAGAAAAACTATGTTCTGACAATTGCATTATTGCTTTTGCTAACATCAAAGAGGTGAATGAAAACCTTAGGAACAAAATCTTAACTGATGAAGTCAAATTTGAAAGATCTCTAAAAGAACTTAAAAACAAATTGACTGAAAAGGAAAAAGAGATTAGCAGCATGAAAGAAGAGCAAAGCATAACCAAAACCCAACTCCAAACTATGGTAGAAAAATACCAAGTTTGCAAAAAGGAGTTAGAAAACATGTGAGAGATGGGTGGAATCATGCAAAGGGTATGAAGTTATGCTTGAGAAACAGATAAAAAGCAATGTGAAATTTGGGGTTTGTTATAGAAAACATGATGATGAAAATACTGCTTTTGAAAAATCTGTTTCAACCACTGATGTAACTGCTGAGTTCATCCCCACAAAGAAGGATGGCCAAGAAGTGAAAATCACTGACAAACTTGGTAACAAAATCACACTTGACAGACCAATGGGCCCCTCTGCATCTGAGGAGATTGAAAATCATCAATTTAAACCAAAATGGTCTGATGAGTGTGATATCCTTGAAAATTTCAAGCCAATGGACTTTACATCAACTGATGGTGTTAAAGCTCCAAAAGCTAAACTCATTCCTCTTAAGGACATCCCAGCAGTGGTCAAAACCTCTGCTGCAAAGGAGTCTAAAAAGAGGAAGAAGAAAGAAAAAATTGATAACTTGTCTTGTGAATTCTGTGAGAAGAGGAACCATCTAACAAAAGATTGTTTCCACTTAAAAGCTTATGATTTAACCAAAACAAGTGTCACTACTTTAGCTGAAAGTTGCAGTGTTTGTGGTAAAACAAACCATAAAACTCAGGCATGTGTGTATCTCAAAAACTTCATTGAAAAGAAGAATGAGTACATGGCTAAAACATCCTTGAGTTCATCAGCATCATCACCATCTGTCAAGTTCACAAAGAAAAAACCACTGTTTTTGCCAGTTCAAACAGCTGTCACAAAACAGCTGAACCAAACATCTGTCAAAAGAGATGTTCAGGTTACTGATACACCTCCTACCAATCAGTTCAGAAAAGGCAAGGAAAAACAGTTTTACCAAAGGATTCCACACATTTATGAGGTCTACAAAAAGCCCTCTAAACCCAGAGTGAATAGGCATCCTTTGGGTTACCAGCAGGTGATTGGGCAAGAGCCCCAACAGTGGTTAGCAAGAAACAGTACTAAAACAATCCAAACCCCTGACTTAACCACTGTCCATCACACTGCATCCATACCAGACATTGTTGAGACTCCATCCAAAGCCCTGTTGGCTTTGGAGTTCTTAATGAACTAATCCTTTTACTTCATTTGCAGGGAGCTTCTGCATGCTTTGATAGTCTTTGGTATGTAGATAGTGGAGGCTCCAGGCACATGACAGGATGTAAAGCCCTCCTCAAAGACTTTAAAATCCATGGAGGGGGTGATATATCCTTTGTAAATAATAGTAAAGGGAAAGTTCTGGGGTCTGGAACAGTGCAATCTGGTAATGTAAAAATTGAAAATGTCAATCTAATAGACAATCTAAAATTCAACCTTCTGAGTGTATCTCAAATGAGTGACAAAGGGTTTGGGTCATTCTTCACAAAAGATTGTTGTAGGATTGTTGGACCAGAAATGGTCAAAAAGATTGAAGCAATAATCAGAAATGGTCAAACAAAACTTGTTACTCAAAGAAGTGGCAATGTTTATGTTGTTGACATGTCAAAAGAGTGTCCCAGAACTGATGCCTGCCTGCTCTCAGCTGCATCTAACAAAGAGACAGAGCTTTGGCATAGAAGACTGGGGCACACAAATCTTAAGACAATAACAGAAATTTCAAAAAATAGTTTGGTGAGAGGCCAACCACAAAAACTGTTTTCATGTCCTGAACATTGCATTTCCTGTTTGAAAAACAGCATAAAAGTTCTTAGAAGTCCATTGAAGAGTCCAAAACAACCCAGTGTTTGCAAATGCTACACATGGATTTGTTTGGCCCAGTTCAAGTCATGAGCCTTAAAAAGAAAAGATATTGTTTAGTTATAGTTGATGACTTTTCTAGGTTTACATGGACTTTCTTTTTGCACTCTAAAGATGAAACTGCAGGCATTTTGCAAGACTTTGTGACACAGGTTGAAAAGCAATTTGACCTTCCAGTGAAAAGCTTTAGCAGTGACAATGGCACAGAATTTAAAAATAGGGAGTTGGATGCTTTCTGTGTGAAGAAAGGGATTGTAAGGCAGTACAACATCCCTAGAACACCAGAGCAAAATGGGGTTGTTGAAAGAAAGAACAGAACTTTGATTGAGGCTGCCAGAACCATGCTTGCAGATTCAGGTTTGCCATTAACATTCTGGGCAGAGGCAGTAAACACTTCTTGTTATGTCCAGAACAGAGTTTTAATAAACCCCAGGCTCAAAAAGACTGCCTATGAAATTCTGTATAAAATCAAACCACTGATCTCATACTTCAAGGTGTTTGGATGCCCATGTTTTATTTTGAACTTAAAAGATTCCATTTCAAAATTTTCAGCCAAAATTGATTGTGGTTATTTTCTGGGATACTCAATCACTGCCAAGGCCTACAAAGTGATCAATGCACGGACCAAGGTAGTGGAGGAGACTTTAGATGTAAAGTTCAATGAACTTTCATCAATGAAAATCCCAGCAAATCTGCTGATCTGTTTGATCTTGAAAAATTCACTTTTGAAAATACTTCTATCAAGACTAATAGTGCAGGTACATCAGAGGATACAACACCAGATTATGGGTATGAAATCATCATCCCTCAAAGATCTGCCACAAAGGGAAAAGCACCAGTTGTTCAAAACAGCTGCCAAAGCTCAACCACTGCTACCTCAAAAGTTGTTGATCAAAGTAGCCCATTCACCACTACTTCCACATCCTCAACTACTGTTGAAAAAAGTCCTCAAACAGTGGATAAAAGTCAGCAGTGGTCCACTTCATTACCACCCATTCCACCACCTTTTGAAGCCACTGCTAGGTCATCAAAGTCACCAGCAGTGGTTAGCTCAGATGCTACACATTTGCAGCCTTCACCAACAAATACCTTCATAGCATACCAAGGAGATTTAATCTTCTTGAGATCTCATCCACGTGATCAAATCATTGGCAACATCAATGAAGGGGTGCTCACAAGAAGTCAAACCCAAAACATTTGTCTTTTTGCTGGTTTTCTATCACTCCATCAGCCAGTCAAGTACCAAGAGGCACTAAAAGACAACAGCTGGGTAGAAGCTATGCAAGAGGAGCTCCAACAATTTAAAAGACAACAAGTATGGGAGCTTGTACCACTGCCAGAAGAGGTTAGTCCCATTGGCACAATGTGGGTCTTCAAGAACAAAACAGATGAAAGGGGCATTGTTATCAAGAACAAAGCCAGGCTTGTGGTTCAAGGTTATAGACAGGAAGAGGGGATTGATTATGATGAAACATTCGCCCCTGTTGCAAGATTAGAAGCTATTAGACTGTTCCTGGCCTTTGCTGTCAACCACAACATGAAGGTGTTTCAGATGGATATCAAAAGTGCTTTCCTCTATGGTACATGAAGGTGTTTCAGATGGATATCAAAAGTGCTTTCCTCTCTGGTACATTGCATGAAGAGGTGTATGTATGTGAACCTCCAGGTTTTGAGGATCCATTTTATCCTGATCATGTCTACAGGCTAAACAAAGCCTTATATGGCTTGAAACAAGCACCAAGGGCCTGGTATGAAACTCTATCCAACTTTCTACTCTCAAATGGTTTCAAAAGAGGTACCATTGATAAAACACTGTTTCTTAAATGGAGAGGGAAAGATTTAATGATTGTCCAAATTTATGTGGATGACATTACTTTTGGAAGTACATGTACCAAAATGTGTGAAGAGTTTAGAGAACTCATGACAGCTGAGTTTGAAATGAGTGCAATGGGTGAGCTGCAATGTTTTCTTGGTCTCCAAGTATAGCAATTACAAAATGGAACTTTCATTCATCAAAGAAAATATGCTAAAGAACTTTTAAACAAATTTGATATGAATGATTGTAAACCATGCAGCACACCCATGGCAACAAATAAGCTAGTCATGTCTGATGAAAAGGATGAGCTGATTGACCAAACACTTTATAGAAGCATGATTGGGTCCTTATTGTACCTAACTGCATCTAGACCAGACATCATGTTTGCAACACGTGTCTGTGCAAGAAGTCAATCAGCTCCCAGAAAATCTAATCTCATTGCTGTAAAAAGGATTCTCAGATACATAAAAGGTGCTCCCACACTTGGTATCTGGTATCCAACTAATGGAAATATCAAGCTTCAGGTCTTTCAGACAGTGACTTTGCTGGATGTCACACCACAAGGAAGTCCACTTCAGGAGGGTGCCAGTTTCTAGGTGATTGCTTAGTTTCTTGGCAAAGCAAAAAGCAAGCAGCAGTTTCAACATCCACTGGTGAAGCAGAATACATTGCTGCAGCAAGCTGTACAACCCAACTCCCGTGGCTTCAAAATCAGTTACTGGATTTTGGTATCACTGCCTTAAACACACCACTCATGCTGGACAGCCTGGCAGCAGAAAATATCATCAAAAATCCAGTTTCCCACTCTACCACAAAACACATCGACATCAGACATCACTTTGTGAGGGATTGCTATGAAAAAGGTTTGATTTCTCTGCATCATGTCCCAACCAAAGACCAGCTGGCAGATGTGATCACAAAAGCACTTGATACATCCACTTTTCAAAGTCTGGTCTCTAGGATTGGGATGCTGAACATGGAATAACAAGCAACATCTTGTTTTTCTATGAATAAAAGCAACAAAATGTTTTCAGAAAATCAAAAATCTATCCTTAAAAATAGCTAAAAATGAAAATTTCATTAAAATCCTTAAAAGTCTGCCATAACCACTGATTGTTCAAAAGTCTGTTCTACTTCAAAAAGTCTGCCCGCTGCTGAAAGGCAACCACTGTTCTCTCATTTTTGATAACCTCTGTTGTTCAAAAGCAGTGTCTTATCCACTGATATACTATCAACTGATAGTGAAAATCATCCACTGCCCCCTTTCCATTGCTTTCATCAGTTGCTTTCATCCAAAGTACTGTCCTTCATTTCCTCCAGTGGTTGTCACGTGGGCAGTACATAGCAGTCAGACTTTTTGTAACGGCTGCCATGTCAGCACTCATTCTCTTTCCTATAACATCCCCCACTCACCATCCAAACAGGGTTTTACTGTCGAATTGAATTCTTAAAATTTCTCTTCTCAAAGCAGTTTTTTCTTCTCATCTCTCACAAATTCCTTCGATCATTCATTCCAAAAATGACAAAATCGAAGGCATCTGCAAAACCCACATCAGATTCATCGAAAACAACCTCTAAAAAGGCAATCTCCACTAAAAACGAGTTGCACACTGACTTCATTGAAAGAGGGTATGAAGCCACAATGATGACGAAACTAACCTTAGAAAAAGGTTATTTTCCTTCTGCACCCAAATTTCTATTTCATTCCCTCCTACTATGTGTTTCAAACAAAACCACTTCTTTTAATGAGATCCCTATAAAGATTCAAAATCTTGGATATGCAATTCTTCAAGAAGAAAATTATAACTATTCTCGGGAAATCTTTAAAGACTTGGTTAATAATGTTGAAAGCAAATAATTCATACTATTTCCAAGGTTTTTAAGCTATTATTTTCAAAAGAAATTCAGTAAGGATGATTTGGCTTTAATAAACGAAAGTGAAATAACTGTAATAAACTGCCTAACATCTGAAACTTTTTCACGCATGTTAGCACCTTGCAAAACACAAGCAGAGGTGTCTGAGCAGATTTTAGCAGCTACCACTGCTCCTCAGGTATCTGCTGCTGAGCCTACTGCTCTAGGTGATCAAAGCAGCAGAACAACTGTTTTGAAACCCACACCTATCAAACCCAAAAGGCCATCCAAAAAGAAAAATCAAAAACACTCCAAACCAATCAAAACGGCAACTCTGGAGGATGAGATACCAGAGTTAATGCCCGTGACAACACAAATGTCACAAGAAACCACTGCTGCTTCTTCCTCACAGCAGTTGGTACAAATATCTCAACCCATAACCATAACTCCTACTGCTTCTTCACAAAAAGAACAGGTTGTACACAAAGGGCCACCACATTATGATGCTCTGGATACACTCGTTTCCATCATCCACAGCTCAATGCCCAGAGCAAATCTGCTTTCCACACCCACCATCACATCCTCAATTCCAACAAAAACACAACTACTGTTGGATGCAATTGACTTGAACCAGGCTTTATCCAGTCCTTCTCAATCACCTGTCAATGAGAATATACCTCAACAAATGATTGAGCTTGTTGTATCATCCATTGCTAATCCACCAACAAAACCCGAGGAGGTTACACCCATTGAGTTACAAGTAACTCTTTTTGGTATTCCAAATGAAGCAGCCACTACAACTGTTGAACCCACTGGTTTACAGTTGGGCAGTGGTTACATTAATAAGACTTCCTTGGAGGCAATTCCTTACATAGCACCTCTGCCAACCACCAGTGGATTTATTTATCCAACTGGCAACATCAAAAGGTTGTCAAGTGTTGAAGGAAGAAGACCCCAGTACCAAGAAAAAGGGGCATCAGTGGTTAGTGTTTGGAGTAAACTCCCTACATCTACCACTGATAAAACCACTGTTAGTGGGAAATCAGATGATCCCATTAAATTGGGTGATGATTTAAAGTACCAGAAATTGACGGCTCGTGTTGAAAAACTTGATAATTCTGTTGCCGAGCTCAAAGATATGCTCCAACAGTTGTTACAGGTACAAAAGGTACAATCTACTGTTGTTCCACCTCAAGCACCTACTCTCCAACAGGCACCTGCTACAAATGAGCTCTGGAATCTATTTCACCCTTTTCTCCATCATCAAGCACAAATAGCAGATCTACAACATGATAAACATGTTCAACAGCTGAGGCATTCAATGGAGTCTAGGTTCAAAGACACTCAGGCTGATCTAAGGCTCTCAAAACTCAGATTCTGCACTCCACTGGCACTGCTCCTCCACCAGTGTTCTTCATTGATCAACTCACCGAAGATAATGCCAAAATGGGGGAGAAAATTCAGGAGTGGAGAAGAAAGGGAATAACTGATGGTCTTTACCTTGCACCAGAAAATTCAAATGTGACCAAGCAGATCCCTTTGCCAGATGGGAGTAAGAAAGTTGATATGACCACAAATGCACTTGCAGAAGCACTTGCATGTGTAAAAAGAGATAGAGAGGCCAAAAAGAAAGCAAGGGTGGATTATCCGGATCAGGGTACTTCAGGGTCAAGAGATGATGAAAATCTCATTGATAAAAAGAAGCCTACAAGAAGAGTAAGGCTACCCAAATCCATCCCAGTCAGACGTTCTAAGTCTGCTAAAAAACCACCACCTAAGACAGCTGTTGTAACTCCTGTTGTATCCGCTGCTGTTGGTACTTCCGTAGTTTCAACATCTGCTCTCACTTCAACACACACCACCTCAACACACACTACATCCACTGCTTTACCACCATCACCACCAAAATCAAAATCACCTCCTGTCAAAAGGCAGAAGACAGCAGTTGTTAAAACATCTGCTGTAAAGACAACAGTGGTTGGAACACCAGTTGTTTCAACAACTGTTAGTCTATCACAAACCACTGCCACTACAACCACCTTTCCATCCAAAACATCATCAGTCTCTCCTCAAATAAAGAGGAGAAGGCTAAATCACAAAGATGATGTCTCTTCACCATCCCAAACTTCTTCAAAACGTTTAGCTCTTGTTAATATACCAAAACCAGTTCCACTTTCTTCTGTTCCAATGCACAAGCCCTTGCCTCCTGCAGGTGTTCAATTTCCTCTTGAACTAGAAGCTGTTAGAGAATAGATAAAATCCTTCTATACTGGGGATGACCCTGCCAAAAGGAGTTTGCCTTCAATCAAAGGATATTCCTGGCCCAAGAATATTGATAAATATTTGAAGATAAAGGCCAAGCAAGCAGAGGATATTTCGAAAAGAAACTCACAAGGGAAATCTGACAAAGAAGTTTCAAGATACTACCAATATCTGCTCACACAATTCAGTTCCCTTGAACATTTTGCAAAAAATGTGAGTCAACAAATTTCAGAAAGAACAGCTGAAACTTTGAAGAAAGACTACATTGAAAGCATTATGTTTTACAAGAAATACAAATGAGAGAGACACATGTACAAAGAGTGGACTGTTCCTGAGCTTGAAGCTGAAGCAGCCAGAATTGAAGACATGATAAAAAGGAAAGTCACTCACACTCCTCCTGATTGCGCAAAGTTCAGAAAGAATGTACCTGAAAAATAGTTGGAGCTGAAGAGAATGAAGGAAGAACTGGTTGTTGCTGAATTTGGCACCAAAAGACAAGTTGCTAGATGGAAAGAAGATTTGGTCAGGCCAACCTACAAAAGGTTGGAGGAATTAAGAAAGAAAGATCCAAAAATTCCTCAAAAACCTTATTATCCTGAAGCAGAGGTTTCCAAAAGACCAACAAAGCTGCACATCAGGAAAACCACTGCTCCAACTAGCACTGCCTTTTACAAAAGAAGGAGACAAAGCCAGTTAGGTGCTGAGACAGTTCAAGAAATTCTTACTGGCAATACTGTTGTAAAAGAAGGCCTGTTGAGAAAGATAAAAGAAGAACTTAAACTGCAAAACTCTGCTACCACTGCTCAGCCAGTGATGAACAGGCCAGCCACACCTAATACTTCTGCTAATAAACATCTCCCAAGAAACCCATCAGGCTCAAAAATACAAAAGTGGGTAACTGACAAACAGACCTGCGTATTGACCTTGCTCAGGTCTGGTGGAGAAGTGAAGAAAATATCAAGGGAACAAGCTCTTGGCCTGAGTCTTGAAGATTTGCAGGATCTCCTTGATCTTCCACTTAGCAGGGATGATGAAGATACAAATGCCCTTGACTTTGAATTACAATTTAAAGGTCAAATAAGGGAGCTGTTAATGAGGCAATAAAATATCCACAATAATGAAGGGTTTTGGCATTATATGTTCCAGGGGGAGATTGTTGGGATTGAACCCTATCAGAGGAACAGATAATTAAAGCCAAAACTGGATCAGAGCAGTGGATCCAGAATAAGCAGATGTTGATAGACATACCTCTCGACTTGAAAGTGATTACAACAGCTGATGACCACCTATCTGCTGATCTTACTAACTGCTGACAAATAACTGCTGCTCAACTAAAGATCTGATGAAGACTAAAGTCCTGCTGATTCAATCTACTGCCTTGAGTCAAGCACTGCTGATCCGGACAAAGTGTTGCTGGGTTCACAGCAGTAGAAGGTTGCAACAGCTGTTCTAAAGTCTGTTTGTAATAGAATGTATTAGCAATAGTTAGCACAAGCAGTGTTTGCATAGATCAGAGGTTAGAGTTTGTTAGGAGGTTAGATGTCACTTTCATGGTGATGTCAGCTAAGATGCTCAGTAGTTTGCAAGTGCCTATAAATAGTTCAGTACTTTGTACTGTTCTATTAGCTCTTTGCATCATTCGTCTTCTTTGCACAAACAAACTACTGAGTTCTGGCTGAGGGGGAGTTTGCATTCATTCATCATCATTGTAATCGTGTTTGAAATAAATTCAATCATTCGGTTCATTGTGTAAAGATGTTTGATCAAAGTATTACTCTCGTTTGATTGTATGCAAAGTTTGTGTTCATTATAATTTCCGCTGCACACTCATCCATCTTGTGACAACTCGTATTTCAGAACCTATCTTGGCGTTTGATGTAACTTGTTTGAACGTTTATAAATTGTTTTATGTGATACGTGGAATATTATATGTGAATGTAATTGTTAAATAGTACGTGTTTAATATCATGTGTATGTTTGTGAACATATGATTTGGTGGGGAACCCTTAGTCGCACACTTCATCTCGGGTCACACAAAAACCTTCGGACCGCACACTTCGCTCGTAACCGTACACCACTATTTAGATAGTTTGGGCTTTCGGCCCAATCCCTACACAACGCTAAGCTGGTAATAGCCCAAGACCTTCTCGAATTCATGCTGGGCTCGGCATGTCCCCTTATGCTTATACTTGCACACTTTTGTGTGTAACTTATCACGTATTGCACACACAAAAGAACTTCAAAAAAAAAAACCCTAATCACTCTTCACCTCCTCTCGCTACCCTTTGAAACCCGACGGCAAACTTAAGATCCCGAAGTATCTTGCACCGACCGATTCATCATCTCTCCGGTTTGGGTTAGTAAGTCAAATATTGATAATTAGTTGATTGAAATTATCATGAACTATTCGTTGTCATCATGTGTTAATTGTTATGCGATTATGGTGGTGGCTCAATTGTTGGTAAATAGTTGTATGTCACTGGTTGAATTGTCGGCTGCCTAATTGTTGGTTCAATCAAAAAAAAAAATAAACAAAGAAATGGAACACACTAAATACTCAAATATATCAAAGGTCTATTGTGCATTCAGGTGATATCTTATATATATTGTCGGCCTTATGCTTGCACGTGAGTTGTCGTTATGTGTGATTTATAAAGTCAGAATTTCATGTGGCCTTATAATTTCGGACCAATAGAATTCATAATAGGTTGTGTTTGGTCAAACAGAATCATGAAATCAATATGCACTTGTCGGCTATGGTTGAATTGTTTAATGAATGTTAGTAGGTTTCAAGTAGACATGTGATGATATGGGAGGTCCAATGGGAGTGTTAGGTTTGTATTTTTGGTCCAATAATATGTTGAGGTGATAAACATTATAGATATACATGTGCAATATGGGTGTGACATAGTGAACCTATTTATTTGCTCCATGTGGCCTACTGACAATGCATAATGATGATGTTTGGATTGAATGTTGGTAGATGCATAATCTTTAGCATGTGAATGACTGATTATTATAAAGAAAATGCATAATGATGATGTTTGGATTAAATGTTGGTAGATGTATGTAGTGGAAATCCCAATGATCTGTTGCCGAAGACATGTGAGAGGGCCGCATTTGTTGACTAAATTGTTATGCCATTGGTTGAGTTTTAACCCTTGCCACATGATCCGAGTTTGTGAACCCCATTCCCTCTGTCCGATGTTTAAAGGGGTTACCACCCCATGGTCCGAGTTTCTTAATCACTTGTCTTGTCCGAGTTTTGACAAGAAGATAGGGGGGTCCGAACTGTGTGTTATAATATATGGCCCTTATGCTAATGAGTCTTGTCCGAAGTTTATAAGATTAAATGCTTGACCGAAGTTCTTTACAAAACACATATGGTCCGAGAGTTTTGATGGCCTATGTTAATCCAACTTTATATGCTTGATGAAGCCGAGTTTTATGTTGAACCTTGATCTGAGTGTTATGAACAAGTGAATGGCTCGGGTTTTCGTTGTCTTAACCTTGCTAATTAATTAACCTTGCTAGCCAATTAACGCCATTAACCTTATTTAACTTTGTTAAAGTATGCAACCCTGTTAAGTGCATGAGAGGATAGTTATGTTAGAATAAATTGATAATGACCGTTATGTGAAACATGAATTGTTTGCATGTGATTAACTATTGAGTAATACATGATGATAACTGCCAAACGCGTCTTGTGGTATTAATTGTATGTGAAACCTTACCGACATGTACTAATTGAGAATACGTGTATAACAATAGGACTTGACTGATTACTTGCGAGCACATAACTATGCATACCGAGCAAACCAAGGTGAGTTCACACAGCCAAGGCATGGGTTCCCAGGGTGGGAATGGGTTGGATGATTGTTTGTGCATGCTTAAATGATACTTGTCGAACTGCCTTCGCACACACCCTGGTTGGTAAAGACTATGGTCGCGAACGAACTACTCAACTGCCTTCGCACACACCCTGGTCGGTAAAGACTATGGTCGCGAACTGATCAATTGCCTTCGCACACACCCTGGTCGGTAAAGACTACGGTCGCGAACTAACGAACCTAATCTTCGCACACATGCCTGGGAGGCCGCGATGGAAACTAATACGATACACGACATAACGAACGAACATACTGCTACTCACACTATACTATTACTGAACTGTTAACTGTGAACTCGCTCAACTAGTTGTTGACTCTCTGCTGCATGCCTTGCAGGATATTAGGTACATATGGAGCTTGCACAGGGAGGAGCAGGTCGTTGTGGAGATTGGATCGTGGATGTTATGTTATACTTACAACACTTGAACTACTTACATATATTGGATATCATTATTACGCTTCCGCTACTTAAATTATGTTTTGTTGGAACATCAATCGTATTGAATAATTGGTTTACATTTATTATACTTGACATTAACTACAGGTTCGATATGATTGGTGGCTTGATCCTGGTCAGTCACGCTCCCAAGCGGTGATACTCCGCAGGTGGATTTTGGGGGTGTGACAGATTGGTATCAGAGCCATTGGTTATAGAGAACTTGGTTTTAATATGGGAAAACATTTTTATTAAAACCAGACTATAACCAGAACAGTGCTCTCAAACGATCCACAACGACGCTTCGCTCCACGTGCAAGACTCGACATCCTAGGTAATAAGGTTTATGTTTATTATCTGCTTGCTAGAACTGCATAGAAATTTGCTCGTAGTATGCTTACATTACCTTGCTCACTACTTGTTATTGCTTGAGAACACCTATATGCCTACACTTTTCTGTCATCTCACTACTCGCGAACCATTCATACTTACGCTACCTTTACTGTTCGATCATGTCTGGACGTGTTAACATGACTCAAGCCCAGTTGACAGCTCTCATTAACGAACAAGTTGCTGCGGCACTTGCAGCCGCAAAAGCAGGAGGTATAACCTGCTATTCCAGACCTACCTTAGGATGTTAGATCCTACTCTCGTGACCCAACTCCCGCGCTTAACCTTGACCTATCTTCCTCGCGCAACGGGTCAGAATGCATAGCAACCTGTCTGTACATTCAAGAAATTCATGGACTGTCGTCCAAGCACATTCAGTGGCAGAGAAGGAGCAGTGGGACTACTCCATTAAAAGGGAATACTGCACGCGTGATGACATCCACAAGTTGGAAGTGGAGCCTTACCATTTGAAGATGACGGGGTCAGGAATTGATGCATATACGAAACGGTCGAACGAACTGGCCATCTTGTGTCCAACCATGGTGGATCCTCCAAGCAAGCGTATCGAATCGTACAGAGATTCAGAGCCATGCTACATCGGCTAACCTCGACAATATCCAGGACATTCAGTGTCTTGCTCATCGCCTCACGGATCAGGCAGTGGAACAGAACAGGCTGCCTAGTTGTATCAACACTATTACTACCGCTATCACTTCTGCTACTCCCGCTACTCCTAGTGACAACAAGCGGAAATGGGATGGGTATTCCAGCAAGGGTCAGCTACTATTCAGTCTCAAGCACAACAGCAACGCAAGAATAGTGATCACCAGAGCCGAGCCAGCCAACTTCTGGTGGTCAGGGGCAGGGTGGATATCGGGGAATTCACCCAATGTGTAACTAATGCAACAGACACCACGGTGGTTAGTGCAACGAGGGACGTTGCCAGAGGTGTCTCAAGATGGGCCATGAAGCTAAGGATTCAGGAGCCCACGGCCTGCAAATCGGAATCGACAGCAGCAACAGCAAGCAGAAATCCTATGCAAAGGAAAGATTGATCGCATTCCTCGTTCTGGTCAAGAACCTCTCGAAGTTCAAGGCGACAAGAGTGGTGCTGTGGTTGGCATCATCTCTTTCTTGAAGGCTCAGGAATGTTTGCGAAAGGGCCACACCGCAATTTTGGCTCTCGTTACTGACGCATCAGCGAAAGAAAAGAAGTTGGAAGACCATTTAGTTGTACGCGACTTTCCTCAGGTGTTTCCTGAAGACTTACCTGGCTTACCGCCTCATCGTCAGGACGAATTTCAAATCGAGCTCGCTCCAGGAGCAGCACCCATAGCTCGAGCACCGTATCGCTTAGCTCCACCGGAATCGGAAGAACTATTGACGCGGCTACAAGAAATCTTGGATAAGGGATTGATCCGACCTATCTCTTCGCCTTGGGGAGCTACAAGAACTATTGGACACCAATTATCGGTGAAAAGAAGGATGGCACCTTCAGGATGTGAAATTGATTACCGTGAACTCAACAAGGTTTGGCGGGATTACTACAGACGATTTATCAAAGATTTCTCAAAGACCGCTCAGCCACTTACACTGCTGACACAGAAAGGTGTTACCTACCGTTGGGGAGACTCCCAGGAAACCGCTTTTCAGTACTTAAAGGATAGGCTTTGCAGCGCACCTATTCTCTCATTGCCAGAGGGCACGGACGATTTTGTAGTATACTTGATGCATCCATCCAGGGTTTTGGATGTGTATTAAAGCAGCACGACAAGGCCAATGCTTATGCTTCGCGCCAACTCAAGATTCATGAACGGAACTACACGACGCACGATTTAGAGCTGGGAGCTGTTGTTTTCGCGCTCAAGATATGGCGACACTACCTGTACGGTACCAAGTGCACGATTTACACCGATCACAGGAGTCTCGAGCATATTCTTAAGCAAAAGGATTTGAACATGCGTCAACGGAGATGGGTTGAACTACTGAACGACTACGAATGCGCCATCAAGTACCATCCAAGCAAAGCCAAATGTTGTGGCTGAAGCACTCAGTCGAAAAGACACTCTACCTAGGCGAGTATGAGCTTTGTAGCTCACTATTCAGTCTGATCTTCCTACATAGATACGAAATGCTCAGGTTGAAGCATTGAAACCAGAAAACGTCAGGGCTGAAGCCTTACGCGGATCAGAGCAACGATTAGAACAAAAGGAAGACGACGCCTACTATGCAACAGGACGTATTTGGGTCCTACTATACGGTGGTTTACGAGAACTTGTGATGGATGAAGCACACAAGTCTCGCTACTCGGTACATCCAGGGTCGGATAAAATGTACCACGACATTAGAACTACATATTGGTGGCCTAGCATGAAGGCCCACATTGCAACTTACGTCGGCAAGTGTTTGACATGTGCAAAAGTCAAAGTTGAGTACCAGAAACCTTCAGGCCTACTTCAGCAACCCAAGATACTACAGTGGAAATGGGAAGAGATTTCCATGGATTTTGTTACAAGCCTATCCAGATCCCAGCGTGGAAATGATACTATATGGGTGATCGTGGATCGACTCACCAAGTCTGCACACTTCCTGGCTACTAAGGAAACGGATAAGTTCTCCACTCTCGCAGACATCTATCTCAAAGAAGTTGTTTCAAGGCACGGGGTGCCCATCTCTATCATTTCGGATCGCGATGCACGATTCACGTCAGAGCTATGGCAAGCGATGCACAAATCTTTCGGCTCAAAGTTAGACATGAGCACAGCTTATCACCCTCAGACGGATGGACAGTCTGAGCGAACGATCCAAACTCTCGAAGACATGCTTCAAGCATGTGTTATCGATTTCGGCAACGGCTGGGAAAAGCACCTCCCTTTAGTGGAGTTCTCATATAATAACAGTTATCACACCAGCATTCAAGCCGCTCTATTCGAGGCATTGTACGGACGTAAATGCCGGTCACCTCTCTGTTGGGCAGAGGTGGGGGATAGTCAGATTACGGGTCCAGAGATTGTAGTGGACGCCACAGAAAAGATTGCACAAATACGACAACGCATGGCGGCAGCACGCGATCGTCAGAAAGCCTACGCGGATAAGCGTAAGAGGCCATTGGAATTTCAGGTCGGGGACCGGGTTTTACTTAAAGTCTCACCCTGGAAGGGTGTGGTTCGATTTGGTAAAAGAAGCAAACTCAGTCCACGGTATGTTGGACCGTTCGAAATCACTGAAAGAATAGGCCCAGTAGCCTACAGACTGAACCTACCAGTAGAACTCGGTGCAGTTCACAACGTATTCCACGTGTCGAATCTGAAGAAGTGCCTGTCAGATGAGACCCTCATAATTCTTTTTAAGGAACTCACTATCGACGAGCGGTTGCAGTTCGTCGAGGAACCAATTGAAATCACGGACCGGGATGTTAAGGTCCTCAAACACAAGAGAATCCCTCTTGTCCGAGTTCGTTGGAACTCCAAACGTGGCCCAGAGTACACCTGGGAACGCGAAAACCAGATGACAGAAAAGTACCCCCAGTTATTCGAAACCAATGCAACCACTACTGAGGCTGAAGCTACTAATACTGAATTTCGGGACGAAATTCCAAATCAACGGGGGGATGATGTGACACCCCAGGAAAACCGGTAAACAACACAACTTACCTAGCTTCCTCAGTGAGTGCGTACCAAATTTCGGGACGAAATTTCTTTCAAGTTGGGGATAATGTGACAACTCGTATTTCAGAACCTATATTGGCGTTTGATGTAACTTGTTTGAACATTTATAAATTGTTTTATGTGATACGTGGAATATTATATGTGAATGTAATTGTTAAATAGTACGTGTTTAATATCATGTGTATGTTTGTGAACATATGATTTGGTGGGGAACCCTTAGTCGCACACTTCATCTCGGGTCACACAAAAACCTTCGGACCGCACACTTCGCTCGTAACCGTACACCACTATTTAGATAGTTTGGGCTTTCGGCCCAATCCCTACACAACGCTAAGCTGGTAATAGCCCAAGACCTTCTCGAATTCATGCTGGGCTCGGCATGTCCCCTTATGCTTATACTTGCACACTTTTGTGTGTAACTTATCACGTATTGCACACACAAAAGAACTTCAAAAAAAAAAAACCCTAATCACTCTTCACCTCCTCTCGCTACCCTTTGAAACCCGACGGCAAACTTAAGATCCCGAAGTATCTTGCACCGACCGATTCATCATCTCTCCGGTTTGGGTTAGTAAGTCAAATATTGATAATTAGTTGATTGAAATTATCATGAACTATTCGTTGTCATCATGTGTTAATTGTTATGCGATTATGGTGGTGGCTCAATTGTTGGTAAATAGTTGTATGTCACTGGTTGAATTGTCGGCTGCCTAATTGTTGGTTCAATCAAAAAAAAAATAAACAAAGAAATGGAACACACTAAATACTCAAATATATCAAAGGTCTATTGTGCATTCAGGTGATATCTTATATATATTGTCGGCCTTATGCTTGCACGTGAGTTGTCGTTATGTGTGATTTATAAAGTCAGAATTTCATGTGGCCTTATAATTTCGGACCAATAGAATTCATAATAGGTTGTGTTTGGTCAAACAGAATCATGAAATCAATATGCACTTGTCGGCTATGGTTGAATTGTTTAATGAATGTTAGTAGGTTTCAAGTAGACATGTGATGATATGGGAGGTCCAATGGGAGTGTTAGGTTTGTATTTTTGGTCCAATAATATGTTGAGGTGATAAACATTATAGATATACATGTGCAATATGGGTGTGACATAGTGAACCTATTTATTTGCTCCATGTGGCCTACTGACAATGCATAATGATGATGTTTGGATTGAATGTTGGTAGATGCATAATCTTTAGCATGTGAATGACTGATTATTATAAAGAAAATGCATAATGATGATGTTTGGATTAAATGTTGGTAGATGTATGTAGTGGAAATCCCAATGATCTGTTGCCGAAGACATGTGAGAGGGCCGCATTTGTTGACTAAATTGTTATGCCATTGGTTGAGTTTTAACCCTTGCCACATGATCCGAGTTTGTGAACCCCATTCCCTCTGTCCGATGTTTAAAGGGGTTACCACCCCATGGTCCGAGTTTCTTAATCACTTGTCTTGTCCGAGTTTTGACAAGAAGATAGGGGGGTCCGAACTGTGTGTTATAATATATGGCCCTTATGCTAATGAGTCTTGTCCGAAGTTTATAAGATTAAATGCTTGACCGAAGTTCTTTACAAAACACATATGGTCCGAGAGTTTTGATGGCCTATGTTAATCCAACTTTATATGCTTGATGAAGCCGAGTTTTATGTTGAACCTTGATCTGAGTGTTATGAACAAGTGAATGGCTCGGGTTTTCGTTGTCTTAACCTTGCTAATTAATTAACCTTGCTAGCCAATTAACGCCATTAACCTTATTTAACTTTGTTAAAGTATGCAACCCTGTTAAGTGCATGAGAGGATAGTTATGTTAGAATAAATTGATAATGACCGTTATGTGAAACATGAATTGTTTGCATGTGATTAACTATTGAGTAATACATGATGATAACTGCCAAACGCGTCTTGTGGTATTAATTGCATGTGAAACCTTACCGACATGTACTAATTTAGAATACGTGTATAACAATAGGACTTGACTGATTACTTGCGAGCACATAACTATGCATACCGAGCAAACCAAGGTGAGTTCACACAGCCAAGGCATGGGTTCCCAGGGTGGGAATGGGTTGGATGATTGTTTGTGCATGCTTAAATGATACTTGTCGAACTGCCTTCGCACACACCCTGGTTGGTAAAGACTATGGTCGCGAACGAACTACTCAACTGCCTTCGCACACACCCTGGTCGGTAAAGACTATGGTCGCGAACTGATCAATTGCCTTCGCACACACCCTGGTCGGTAAAGACTACGGTCGCGAACTAACGAACCTAATCTTCGCACACATGCCTGGGAGGCCGCGATGGAAACTAATACGATACACGACATAACGAACGAACATACTGCTACTCACACTATACTATTACTGAACTGTTAACTGTGAACTCGCTCAACTAGTTGTTGACTCTCTGCTGCATGCCTTGCAGGATATTAGGTACATATGGAGCTTGCACAGGGAGGAGCAGGTCGTTGTGGAGATTGGATCGTGGATGTTATGTTATACTTACAACACTTGAACTACTTACATATATTGGATATCATTATTACGCTTCCGCTACTTAAATTATGTTTTGTTGGAACATCAATCGTATTGAATAATTGGTTTACATTTATTATACTTGACATTAACTACAGGTTCGATATGATTGGTGGCTTGATCCTGGTCAGTCACGCTCCCAAGCGGTGATACTCCGCAGGTGGATTTTGGGGGTGTGACACATCTTCATCTTATTTACAAACATAAAATACAATCAAAAAGAAACTCAGATCCAACACATTTTCAGATTTTAACAATTTTCCCACAGTAGTCCTTAAAGCGAAACTTTGTGTTCACAAAAGCGAAACTATTAGATGTTCAAAAGAGTGAACCCTCTTTTCGAATAAGTGAAACCCCAGAGTGTCCAAATGAGCGGAACTATTTGGACAAAAGAGCGGAACTACAAGGTGATCACAAGAGCGAAATATGTGATGCCCTAATAAGCGAAAATACTCAACGACCATATGAGCGGAACCACACAACTGACACTTGGAGCGAAACCTACGAGCGAAACCTCTGAAATGTGTAACTATGAACGAAACTACCACGTTCACACGAACGAAACCTCTGAAATGTGTAACTATGAGCGAAACTACCACGTTCACATGAGCGAAACCTCTGAAATGTGTAAATATGAGCGAAACTACCACGTTGACACGAGGGAAACCTCTTTGTCCGGAAAAGCGAAATCTATTCGAAACCAAGTTTAGTCCATTTTAATTCGAATTTCAATGCCAAACTCTCAGGCATTTGTCTATGTCCAATTACGCACAATCTGTGAAATTTTGAGCTGATTTTGACCAGTGAAACTTTCTGAACTGAAGAAAGAAGGTGTAGAAGTAAGAAATTTTGCTGAATTCCAGCTATTCTCTGCAGAACTCCTCCTCCAGAAGCTCTGATACCACTTGTAGGATCGTGTTTCGATCCGAACGAGTTGTTCAGAGGAGTTTTGATCAGATACAGGTGCGGAAAACAAGTATCTGACTTAGAAATAGCTAGCAAATCACTTTAAACACCTTGTTGTATTGATATCAGACAAATTACATCCAAATCTCACACCGGCAGCACCTCGGCGTGGAATCACAGAACTGTTACTATGTTTCGCTTATGAGACCCTTTATATAGGGTATGAGGTTTCGCTCTAAGGAGCATGTTCACATGAGCGAAACCTCCAGTGACATAAAAGCGAAACTACATGTGACACATAAGCGAAACCTCTTATGTCCCTATAAGTGAAACTACCTCCTAATTACATACATTTTCCAGTTTTTCTCGTAAAATGTGCCCTATTTTAACAATCTAAGACTAAGACTCGATACAACACGAAGTCGACAGATGTAGTGCACCAACAAATAGATTTTATTACAATATAATATAAGATCTTGTCTCCTACTACAAGACATATTACACAATGGATGGAATGATTAAATGGGTTATAAGTATACATGGAAGGTTAGAGCCCATATGTGCACACACTAAAACACACACTTGATCATCTTCTTCTCCCCTTGGGAGCTTTCGGCCGAACCCAACACCCTCATCATCATCACTTTTCAACTAATTCTCATTCATTCCAAGCTATTAATAAGGTGCTAGAAGGTGCACAAAGGAGCGAGGAGCTTTCGGAAGATCAAAAACCTTCACCGTTTGCTTTTATCCACTTCATTTATCCTCTTGATCATCCCTAGCCTTGAGCTATTGGTAAGAACCATGATCTTGCTAGTTTACTTCTATTTTTGGTGGCTAAAAGATGTTACATAAAGTTAATCTTGAAGAACACTAAGAAACAAGAAGATGAAACATGAACATAAGACATAAGACATGAACATAAGGCTTTACATAAAGATCATGAGATGAAATATGCTGATAAATCTGAGTTAAATGAACTATAACCTGTTGTATATGACTTATGACCTGTTGTTAATCGTTATTAGAAAGTTATGGTGATCGTATGTGTGCGTTTTAGTAACATTTAAGCTAGAAACAGCATGCTGAGTAACATTTTAAGCCAACTTCAACTGTCTGTAACTGGATCATTATAAATCGAAAAATTGATTTTCTGAAGCCCATATTATGCATTTTCGAAAATCGGATCAAATGGCACTGGAATCATAATTTTTGTAGGTCGTTTACTATTTTTAAAGGTCTGTTTTTGGACAGCCGCTCAAGCTGCGTTTTTACTGCAGAAAATGGGTGTCATGTCTTACATCATAACTTGAAACCTGAGTAGAACTAGCTCATGAAATTTATACTGAAGATGATCACTGATGTCGTTGTAATTCTCCCACTATCGGACTTACGATGAATTTTAAACAAATTATTCCATAGACTGCAGCCAGAAAGTGACAAATCTGATTGCAATCCGATAAATGATTTTCTATAAAATATTGGTAATGAACTGGACCCCGATATCTTTACACAATAATATGTGGATCGTATAAGACATTTTGTAAAAAATGGGAATTTTTATAGTAAGTTAAATATTTTATTAAAATTCCCAAAAACAGCCGAGTTTTGTATATTAAAACTGAAATGACATAAGTAATATTTTGCATGTCTAAATGTCTGGTTGGTTATTTGAGAACGAGGTAACGTGATATGTGTTAAAGAAAATGATATGCTTTTAGCATGGACACCTCCATAATTTTTGTAACAATAATACAAGTATTGGACATCGGTTTTTGTAAACAGAGATGGTAAATATATATTTAGTAAATATATTTTGTATTAAGACACTTGGGTGGATATTTGTTGATTTGTGGAATAGTTATATTATTTAAGGATAAAATAATATATCTTAATAAATACCATGGAATACATTATCTTTAACGAATGAGTTATATATTTTCTATGTGGGACTTAAACATATATTGTGTCAGAACTACGAATATACATGTATAAATTACCCCCATCCTTGAGAAGGAAATGCGAAGTTAAATACTCGAGAAGTATTAATGTAGAAATATTGCTTCAAACAATTATTCCAAACCAAATATAATTTAAGTTGAAATATTAATTATTTTGACAAATAATGGTAGCTCGGAATAATATAAGCAACGTAACTCAAAACATTAAACTCTAAGCCAAGGCACGACCCGTTCGTCTAATAAGACATTAGTACGCATGTTGGTAGTCGTGCATTCTAGAGGAAGCTTCGAGTTACATCGGATACGAAGACGCAAAACTGTGAGTTCATGTCCCCCTTTTCTCTTAACTGTTTTCAGTTTTATACTTCGGGGGTGAAATACATGTTATATACTGCTTACAAACATACATACCTACATACATACATACCATGGTATGATTAGCTAAGGAAAGTTACTGCTAGATCACGTGAATGGGTAGGCCATTAGCTTAAGACCATTAATCCTTGTATAAGGACCGAGGGACATGAGTGATAGATCTATTGGGTGTTGCGAGCCCCACCCATGGGCCTGCGAGTGGCCACATGTGGTGACTATGTCGTTCCGCCGGAGGGGCCGGTACGAAATGCGCATACAGGTTTGAGTACTTCTTATGCCATGTCACTTTTTAATGTATTAGCTACACATTAATTGAACTATTTTTCCTTATTGCTTCATACCAGTTTACACAGACATACATACATACTTACAAAAGTTTTCAAGAACGACACGTGCATACATACTAAACACATGAACTCGCTCAACTATTGTTGATGTTTTTTAAGCTACATGTATTTCAAGGAACAAATAAGTGGATCTGGCGGGCGTTGAAAGTTTTTATGCTACGTTGGAAATAAAGATGTCATCCATGGTCTTTGGGTTTGGTCAGTGTGTCTTAATCCTGGACGAGACACGTCTTCCAAACTTTGATTACAACTAATATCTTTTGACGAGTCCTTAGCGAACTTTTACACAATTCATATGGTTTGTAGAACTTGAATTTGAAGTCTACGTTTTAGACAATGTTGTAATGTTTTAAACTCATTTTATGGATAACAAATCTTTGGTTTTAACATATAGTTGTTTGATGTGGTTGAATGCAATGATAACAAGAAAGTCACACCATAATCACGCTTCCGCAAAAGTCATGGTGTGGCAGAGGATTCACTATGCTAGATTAGATTATAGTCTTGTCAAGATCCAAGGAGTAGGGTACCTACATGTCACACCCCGGCCGCGTATAACATGCAACCGCGGCGGAAACGCTGGGGAGTGTTGTGGACAGAATTAATTGTTATACAACCATGGAAATTAAAGTTACATTGGATTTATTAAACAAGGGTGTTACATTGTCTTAAACAGGAAAACAAAGAGTTCAGAACATAATTATACTAGTCTATCTTCATTTTTATTCTCTAAGGCACAGGTCCGCCCTAGTATCGTGATCAACATCCTATGGAACAGTTCCTGAAAACACATGTGAAAGTAGGTACGTCAGCATAAAAATGCCTATGAGATACATAGGTTTTGTGAAAGTGGGATTCATGACTTGAGTTTTTAAAGATATGTTTAATAACAGTCAGTCATGAACCTTGTACTTTGTCCTGCTTTGTAAACCATTTGAAAAACTATAACATCAGATGATATGTATAGATAAGTGAAAGGTTAAACGAGTAACCAAGTAAAATGAGTTGTATATAATAAGTTGCTTTGTAAGACAATGTTTTATGAAAAGTGTGTTATTTGTATAAAATGTTATATGTCTAAACTGAAATGATTTAGATAATGCTATGATATGTAATATTATACAAACATTTATATACAGGAAGTACCAGCGGCGTATCCACCATGTGTATGTCAAATGTTTATGTTCAATGTAAACCACCAAATGTGTATGTCAATGTCAACGTGTTTATGTTCAATGTAAATCATGTAATGTGTATCCCAAAATGTATCATGTATGGTAAGCGAAATGTATCAACTTAAACCATATGTAAAATGCACAAAACAAGTCATTGAAGTAAAACGTGGTTTAAATCAACGTTATGTTCTGTGAAAAAAATGCATGCTCTAAGTTATGTATATCGAATTCGGCCATTCCTTCCAATCCTATCAAACCCATGATTTCAGAAATGGGAGTTGTCAATTCCTATGGTACCATTACCTACTAACGAACGGCGTAGCAAATGTTAATGAATGTATTGTCCCATGTTAAACAAACCAAATGTCATAACAAAATGAAGGCATGTGATGTAAACAATTGTACTAAGTATGCTAAGTAAACATACGAAGCAGAAATGTTTATGTAAATCAATGTGCCCATATGCTGAGTAAACATATGCAACAGAAATGTTCATGTAAATCGATGTGCCCATATGCTGAGTAAACATATGCAACAGAAATGTTCATGTAAATCGATGTGTCCATATGCTGAGTAAACATATGCAACAGAAATGTTCATGTAAATCGATGTGTCCATATGCTGAGTAAACATATGCAACAGAAATGTAATGTAAATCAATGTACTAAGTACGCACACAATGGGCATACATAGCGTAAAATGTAATGAAATCATGTACTATAATGTACTAATGAGCATAGCAGATATACGATGTGAAAACATGGAAAGCATGAATGTAACAGATAGGCACATGTGTTTCACCCCAAAATTGTTGGAAAACAGTAAATGATGGGGTTCTATGTACTCACCTGAGATTGCTTTGGAGTTCTTGTATAATAACCAGATAATGCTAAAGATCACAGGATATCAAACGACACCTAATAGGTAGCTATGTCAATATACCGGACCAAATCGAAAGGATCGGATAGTATGCGGGTTCGTAAACCAAACGAGTATTGAGACTCGTGTAATATGGTTTAACGAAGCCTACATACTAAAATGAAACCTAACCTAAGTGCTTACGCCCCATCACGACCCGTTTAGGTAGCTTATGCTACCCTAACGCGTCGTTCGTGTAGAACGCGTTCGGAACGCCTAACATTGCGACCACAAGGTATAACCTCGGAAGGTTATAGCTATGGTCACCTAATGTGTTTGGTCAGATCCTAATGATCGACCAAATGAGTCGGGTTCGAAAGTATAAGCGATGGTTTAGATCGCTTACCTTACGACCCTATATAAGAACTATACTAAAAGTGACGAGCTAAGCATGTTAGAACATGCTTAACTAAGTTTAGAAAACAGATTTGGCATCAAAACAAACGGCTTCGATGCTCACGAGTAGCTTGGTTACAAAACATGCAAGAATGCACGTTTTGGCTGAAACTATGACTCGTCACTGAGCCTAGATAACGTGGTGATCGGTAGGTATAGTCACTACGGACTATAACCATCGTGATCACGCTCACATTATGAAGTTCGAACGAACTTCGCATCGACCATAAGCTGGTCAATGCAGAAAGTCAACAAATGTCGACTTTCGGACTTGAAAAGCGAATAAAAGAACGAAAGAACACTTACGGAGGGTCCCCTAATGCTAATCTAGATCAAAATAGCTCAGATATGAAACAATGGTTCCAACTTAGAGCCTTAAGATCAGATTGTGTGGGTTTTGAGCAAAATGGGGGGGGGATATTTATAGGAAAAGTGGAACCGTTAGGATCGTTTTATCGAATATCGTGCCACGATCTTGTGCGCACATGTGTTACATTGTTAGATTCACTTAATATGGCCCTTGGCCTTTGATTGGGTGAAAAGGCAATTGGACCTTTCGCCATTTGAAGAGCCAATCAGCATTAAATGTGGGTTCTGCTGTACTGGGGACCCCTTACGGACCATATGGGCTTTGGCTTACGGTCCGTAAGCCCCTAGTTTGGCAGATTTACCATTTTGGTCCCTGCAGCACCAAAACTTGGTATTTGATGCGTTTTTTGGCACGTTTAAGCACCGTTAACCCCATTTCAACGCTCTAAAATGAAGTTAAAGTACAGGGAACTTAAAATGTGCTCAAAAATATGTCGGATGTCGGTTTGTTTGGCCGTACGGTCGCGATGTTCGGTTAATTACGACGGAATGCGCATAAGCGCGAAAGACGATCCAAAATGCGCGACGAATGGATTTTTCTCATGCCATACACTTGGGCATATATAATGATGCTTACATAAACTTTTGGATGTCCGGATGTATTCAGAACGTAAGTTATGCGCAAAAGTGCAAACTTGTGCACTTTTTGACACTTTTAGCCCCTGAATGATCCAAAAGTTTGTTTTAGCATACCAAACCCCTCAAAGCCTATTTCTAAGATATGTAAAGGATATTTATGGTATGTTTAACATATGGACATATTCCGGAATGTTTGTTACAGTTCAAATTGGCATACTTTCGCAGTTTGTCAAGTTTAGTCCCTGTAAGCGAATTAACTTGTTTTTGCCATACCAAAGCCTTCAAAACTTATTTCTAAGTTATGTAAAGGTTATTTAAGGTATGTTGAGTATATGTTGATGTTCCGGATTATTTTTCGCGTTAAACTGAGTACGTTTAAGAACCAGTTAGCGTATAATTCTCCAGAAAACGATGTAGAGTTTGAAATTGAACGAAAGTCAAAACACGAAAAATGTAAAACACAACCAAACAAACATTGGGATCAAATAACATTATTTTATTGATAATTGAACTGTTCACAATGATTACAGGCACAGATGTTACAGTCTCCCCTACTTTGATCTTCACGTTCCCAAGTAAACTCGGGTCCACGTTTAGATTCCCAGCGAACCTTGACCAAAGGAATGCGCTTGCGTTTGAGCCACTTGACTTCACGTTCCATGATTTCCACTGGTTTCTCAACAAATTTCAGTGTTTCATCAACACGAATTTCATCAAGCGGTATGTGGAGGTTCTCATCGGCTAAACACCTCTTGAGATTGGACACGTGAAAGGTTGGATAAACATTTCCAAGTTCAGGAGGCAACTCAAGTCTGTAGGCTACCTTACCGATTCTTTCGACGATCCTGAATGGTCCAACGTATCTAGGTGCAAGTTTTCCTTTCTTTCCAAATCTGATCACACCTTTCCAAGGTGAGACCTTAAGTAATACTCGATAACCGACTTGAAAATCCAAGGGTTTGCGTTTTAGGCCCGCGTAACTTTTTTGACGGTTTCTAGCTTTCTGAAGGTTATCACGAACTTTCTTTACCTTTTCTGTTGTCTCTAAAATGAGGGCAGGTCCAGTAAGCTGAGCCTCACCGATCTCATTCCAGCAGACTGGTGAACGGCATTTTCGACCATAGAGAGCCTCGATAGGAGCCATGTTGATGCTGGAGTGATAACTGTTGTTGTAGGAGAATTCAATCAATGGAAGATGCGAATCCCAACTACCACCAAAGTCGATCACACAAGCTCTGAGCATATCCTCCAGTGTCTGGATTGTTCTTTCAGATTGACCATCCGTTTGCGGATGATAGGTTGTGCTCAGATTAAGTTGGGACCCCATAGCAGATTGCATGGTTCTCCAAAAATGAGAAGTGAAACGAGTATCTCTGTCAGAAATGATGTTCAAAGGAACACCATGTCGAGCTACAATTTCGTCTACATAAATTTGAGCAAGTTTGTCAGCCGAAAAATCCTCACGGATTGGCAAGAAATGTGCTAACTTGGTAAGACGAGCAACGATTACCCAGATGGCATCGTGACCTTTCTTTGTGCGCGGGAGTTTAGTAAAGAGATCCATAGTAATGTTTTCCCATTTCTAAACTGGGATCTCTGGTTGTTCCAATAAACCGGAGGGACGCTGATGTTCAGCCTTAACCTTAAGACAAGTAAGGCATTTTGATACGTATAAGGCAATGTCTTTCTTCATACCAGGCCAACAACACTGAATACGAAGATCCTTATACATCTTATCTGAGCCAGGATGAATAGAATAACGAGACTTATGGGCTTCATCCATAAGCAAGGTACGAAGATTATCTTGGTTCGGGACCCACAAACGGTCCATGAAGTAATATGATCCATTGTCCTTCAACTCTAGAGCAGGAGTTATGTGATAAGGAAATTCCTTATCCATCAAGCCTTGTGAAACACAAGCTTGTTGAGCCTGAGAAATACGGGCTTGAATATCGGTTTGAGCCTGAATAACGGATTGGACACGAACACAATGAAGCTTAGTACGTTCCTTGCGACTCAAAGCATCGGCTACGACATTCGCCTTACCAGGATGGTAGCGAATCTCGCAGTCGTAGTCGTTTAGAAGTTCAACCCAACGTCGTTGTCTCATGTTGAGTTCTTTCTGATTGAAAATATGTTGAAGACTTTTGTGGTCCGTGAAAACCACACATTTTGTACCGTACAAATAGTGTCTCCAGATTTTGAGAGCGAAGACAACCGCACCCAACTCAAGATCATGAGTGGTGTAGTTCTTCTCATGTATCTTTAACTGCCTCGATGTGTATGCTATGACTTTGTTTCTTTGCATTAGGACGCAGCCAAGACCTAATTTAGATGCGTCGCAATAAACGACGAAATCATCATTGCCCTCAGGTAATGTTAGGATAGGCGCGTCGCAAAGCTTTTGTTTCAAAGTCTAAAACGCTTCCTCTTATTTGACTCCCCAATCAAATGGCTTGTTCTTCTGAGTTAGATTAGTTAGAGGAACTGCAATCTTCGAGAAATTTTCTATGAAGCGGCGGTAATAACCCGCTAGACCAAGGAAAGAACGAACTTCAGTAGGAGTAGTAAGTGTATCCCAATCCCTAATCGCACTGATCTTGGAGGGATCTACATGAATACCTTGTTCGTTGACAATATGTCCTAAAAATTGAACCTCTTTAAGCCAGAATTCACACTTGGAGAATTTGGCGAAAAGTTGTTCTTTCTTTCGGAGTTCCAAAGTAAGACGAAGATGTTGCTCATGATCAGCTCGCGTCTTAGAGTATATCAAGATGTCGTCAATAAAAACAATGACGAACTGATCCAAATAAGGTTTGCAGACCCTATTCATTAAATCCATGAAAACAGCAGGAGCATTAGTCAAACCGAATGGCATGACTGTGAACTCATAATACCCATAACGAGTACGGAACGCTGTCTTGGGAATATCTTCTTCATGCACACGGAGTTGATGATATCCAGATCGAAGATCAATCTTTGAAAAATAAGATGCGCCTTGCAATTGATCAAAGAGATCATCAATGCGAGGTAGGGGATACCGATTCTTGATGGTAAGCTTGTTAAGCTCACGGTAATCGATACAAATCCTAAAAGATCCATCCTTCTTCTTTACAAAAAGAACGGGAGCACCCCAAGGTGAAAAGCTAGGTTGGATAAAACCTTTGTCGGAGAGCTCCTGAAGCTGTTTAGATAATTCTTGCATCTCTGATGGTGCAAGACGGTATGGAGCTCTGGCAACGGGATTTGCACCAGGTACGAGATCAATACGGAACTCGACTTGGCGTGCTGGAGGTCGACCAGGTAACTCTTCAGGGAAAACTTCAGAATAATCCCGAACGACAGGAATATCCGAAATAGACTTATCCTTGCCTTTATCTACTGTAACATGTGCTAAGAAAGCCACATAGTTCTTCCGAAGATACTTCCGAGCTTTAAAACAAGACATGAGTTTGAGACCACCGGCAGGCTTCTCACCATGAACCTGTAGGATCTCGCCTGTCGACAGTGGCACACGAACAATCTTCTCGGAACAAACTATCTCTGCGCGATGCTTAGATAACCAATCCATTCCCACAATAACGTCGAAGCTTCCAAGTTGTATTGGCGTGAGGTCAATAGGAAGAATATGGTCGTTAAGGTTCAACTGACAGTTGCGTAGAACAGAATTAAGAACAATGGGTTCACCACTGGCAACCTCTACTGTCAAAGGTTTACCTAGTTTCGTTCTAGACACGCGAAGTATTGTCTAAAAAGACAATGACACAAAGTTCTTGTCGGCACCCGAATCAAAAAGAACAGATGTTGGCTGATTATTAATAAAGAACGTACCGTTCACCACTTTGTTGTCTGCTTGTTCTTCTTGTGCATTCATGTTGAAGACTCGACCTTGAGCCTGAGCCTGATTCTGGTTTGCATTCTGGTTCTGGTTGGCTAGTCTTGGACACCGATTTCTGTAGCGGGTCAGATCCCCACAGTTATAACAAGCACCTGGTGGGTAGTTTGGTCATGCAGCCTGACCCTGTTGCTGAGCAACTTGTTGAGCAGGGTTCTGAACTGCGCGATTCTGAGCAAATCGACAAACATCGGCGAGATGACCCGACTTCCCACAGTTAGTACAGAAACGGCACTGGTGTTGCGGCTGATGGTGACTGTTGCACCGATTGCACAAAGGTACACTCCCTGAATAGGGCCTCTTTGCTGGAGGCTGTGCGGTTTGGTTGGGAGTTGCGTGGTTAGCTTGGGTAGTGACAGCAAAATTTTGGGAAGCCTTACGCTTCCTTGACCCCTTTGAGGAACTAGAATCCTTTCCCTTCTTGTTCTGACTTTTCTTACTATCTTCCTTGTCAGCCGACTGGTTCTTGCCCTTGTCACCCTTCTTGTGTAGCTTATTCTTTCGAATCAGCGACTCAGTCAGTGTCATTGATAACTCGATTGCCTGACGGAGTGTGGTAGGGTTGCTACCAGTAAGGATGTCTTGTACCGAGTCAGGTAGGCCGTCGATGTACCTTTCGATGGCCTTATCGAGTGGGGTAACCATAGTCGGGCAAAGCAGACTCAACTCCTCAAACCTATCAGTATAAGCCCTGTGCTCGCCAATATCTCGCTTCAAAACATCAAATTCTTTCTCCAACGCTCGTTGTTCATGACGAGGACAAAACTCCCTCATCATAAGAGCTCTCAGTTCAGCCCATGTCTGAGCTAGAGCAACTTCTGCACCTTGATCTCTCATAACCCCATTCCACCATGTAAGAGCTCTCTTCTGAAACACGCTTGAAGAAAACTCGACCTTGTGATTATCCGGACACTGCACGTGGCGAAAAGTGTTCTCGATGCTCTCGAACCACTGAAGAAGCCCAGTTGCTCCTTCAGAACCACTGACCTTGAGTGGCTTAGCCGAGTTAAAATCCTTGTATTTGCATATACCATTGTTGTTGTTGTTGGCTTGGTTCCATTGAGCGAAGAGATTTGGGAATTGAGCAGCCATCTGCTGCGCAATAATCTCCGCCAGCTCGACAGTAGCTATCTGGTTGTCGCTTCGAGGAGGCATTCTAGAAGAGAAAAACATGAAATGAAACGAGTGAGATGATTGGATGAAGAGAATGAGATGAAGCAAAATCAACAAAAGCAAAGATGGCGGTTATGTATCGCAAAGCAAACAAGAGACATGAAATGTCTAGTCAAAGTAAATGGGTCAGAATTAGTGTATCGTGAAGACATGCTCGCCTATAAGTGAACACTCACCCCAAGAGTTCCCACGTAAGAGTGACTGGTCCGATTATGTGGATTTGTACGAACACTCTAGCCTTAGACAGAAAACCCAGGGTACATGCATTCACTCTTCCAGTTCGCACGTGTTCACACTATTAACCCAAAACTTTGACGGGATTTTTTGAAATCCAAAGAGGTTCAAAACCATATAACAGAGGGTTCAAAACCTAGTAATCAATCATCCTAGAACAGATGATTAATTTTCAAAGCGGATTCGGAACCGAAGTTCCCGTTGTGGTTATCACCTAAGGATATGTGATGTGCATGTTTTAAACCTTAAACACAAGATAACTTGTGTTAGGGTCCTAGAAAGTTACAGTCTAGGTCAAAGCATTACTAATAACCTAATTCCCTATAACCAATGGCTCTGATACCAACTCTTCTGTCACACCCCGGCCGCGTATAACATGCAACCGCGGTGGAAACGCCGGGGAGTGTTGTGGACAGAATTACTTGTTATACAACCATGGAAATTAAAGTTACATTTTATTTATTAAACAAGGGTGTTACATTGCCTTAAACAGGAAAACAAAGAGTTCAGAACACAATTATACTAGTCTATCTTCATTTTTATTCTTTAAGGCACAGGTCCGCCCTAGTATCGTGATCAACATCTTATGGAACAGCTGCTGAAAACACATGCGAAAGTAGGTACTTCAGCATAAAAATGCCTGTGAGATACATAGGTTTTCTGAAAGTGGGATTCATGACTTGAGTTTTTAAAGATATGTTTAATAACAGTCAGTCATGAACCTTGTACTTTGTCCTGCTTTGTAAACCATTTGAAAAACGATAACATCAGATGATATGTATAGATAAGTGCAAGGTTAAACGAGTAACCAAGTAAAATGAGTTGTATATAATAAGTTGTTTTGTAAGACAATGTTTTATGAAAAGTATGTTATTTGTATAAAATTTTATATGTCTAAACTGAAATGATTTAGATAACGCTAAGATATGTAATATTATACAAACATTTATATACAGGAAGAACTAGCGGCGTATCCACCATGTTTGCATCATATTACTTACTCCACGTTACTCAAACCATTTACCCAAACCAATCCACCATGTAAATTGTTCATGTATAAACCAAATGTCAAGTGTTATTGTGTAAATCATGTCAAATGTTTATGTTCAATGTAAACCACCAAATGTGTATGTCAATGTCAACGTGTTTATGTTCAATGTAAATCATGTAATGTGTATCCCAAAATGTATCATGTATGGTAAGCGAAATGTATCAGCTTAAACCATATGTAAAATGCACAAAACAAGTCATTGAAGTAAAACGTGGTTTAAATCAACGTTATGTTCTGTGGAAAAAATGCATGCTCTTATTGATATTAACATTTATGCGGTATTGTAAACTATGCATACATCCAAGCCTTGAGACTGCGGCGATAAACCCTTAAACAAATTAAAGGTTTATCTAAGTTATGTATATCGAATTCGGTCATTCCTTCCAATCCTATCAAACCCAGGATTTCAGAAATGGGAGTTGTCAATTCCTATGGTACCACTACCTACTAACGAACGGCGTAGCTAATGTTAATGAATGTATTGTCCCATGTTAAACAAACCAAATGTCATAACAAAATGAAGGCATGTGATGTAAACAATTGTACTAAGTATGCTAAGTAAACATACGAAGCAGAAATGTTTATGTAAATCAATGTGCCCATATGCTGAGTAAACATATGCAACAGAAATGTTCATGTAAATCGATGTGCCCATATGCTGAGTAAACATATGCAACAGAAATGTTCATGTAAATCGATGTGTCCATATGCTGAGTAAACATATGCAACAGAAATGTTCATGTAAATCGATGTGTCCATATACTGAGTAAACATATGCAACAGAAATGTAATGTAAATCAATGTACTAAGTATGCACACAATGGGCATACATAGCATAAAATGTAATGAAATCATGTACTATAATGTACTAATGAGCATAGCAGATATACGATGTGAAAACATGGAAAGCATGAAAGTAACAGATAGGCACATGTGTTTCGCCCCAAAATAGTTGGAAAACCATAAAAGATGGGGTTCTGTGTACTCACCTGAGATTTCTTTGGAGTTCTTGTATAATAACCAGATAATGCTAAAGATCACGGGATATCAAACGTCACCTAATAGGTAGCTATGTCAATATACCGGACCAAATCGAAAGGATCGGATAGTATGCGGGTTCGTAAACCAAACGAGTATGGAGACTCGTGTAATATGGTTTAACGAAGCCTACATACTAAAATGAAACCTAACCTAAGTGCTTACGCCCCATCACGACCCGTTTAGGTAGCTTATGCTACCCTAACGCGTCGTTCGCGTAGAACGCGTTCGGAACGCCTAACATTGCGACCACAAGGTATAACCTCGGAAGGTTATAGCTATGGTCACCTAATGTGTTTGGTCGGATCCTGATGATCGACCAAATGAGTCGGGTTCGAAAGTATAAGCGATGGTTTAGATCGCTTACCTTACGACCCTATATAAGCACTATACTAAAACTGACGAGCTAAGCATGTTAGAACATGCTTAACTAAGTTTAGAAAACAGGTTTGGCATCAAAACAAACGGCTTTGATGCTCACGAGTAGTTTGGTTACAAAACATGCAAGAATGCATGTTTTGGCTGAAACTACGACTCGTCACTGAGCCTAGATAACGTGGTGATCGGTAGGTATAGTCACTACGGACTATAACCATCGTTATCACGCTCACGTTATGAAGTTCGAACGAACTTCGCATCGACCATAAGCTGGTCAATGTAGAAAGTCAACAAAATGTCAACTTTCGGACTTGAAAAGCGAATAAAAGAACGAAAGAACACTTACGGAGGGTCTCCTGATGCTAATCTAGATCAAAATAGCTCAGGTATGAAACAATGGTTCCAACTTAGAGCCTTAAGATCAGATTGTGTGTGTTTTGAGCAAAATGGGGGGGGGGGTATTTATAGGAAAAGTGGAACCGTTAGGATCGTTTTATCCAATATCGTCTTGTGCGTACATGTGTTACATTGTTAGATTCATTGAATATGGCCCTTGGCCTTTGATTGGGTGAAAAGGCAATTGGACCTTTCGCCATTTGAAGAGCCAATCAGCATTAAATGTGGGTTCTGCTGTACTGGGGACCCCTTACGGACCATATGGGCTTTGGCTTACGGTCCGTAAGCCCCTAGTTTGGCAGATTTACCATTTTGGTCCCTGCAGCACCAAAACTTGGTATTTGATGCGTTTTTGGCACGTTTAAGCCCCGTTAACCCCATTTCAACGCTCTAAAATGAAGTTAAAGTACAGGGAACTTAAAATGTGCTCAAAAATATGTCAGATGTCGGTTTGTTTGGCCGTACGGTCGCGATGTTCGGTTAATTACGACGGAATGCGCATAAGCGCGAAAGACGATCCAAAATGCGCGACAAATGGATTTTTCTCATGCCATACACTTGGGCATAATATAATGATGCTTACATAAATTTTTGGATGTCCGGATGTATTCAGAACGTAAGTTATGCGCAAAAGTGCAAACTTGTGCACTTTTTGACACTTTTAGCCCCTGAATGATCCAAAAGTTTGTTTTAGCATACCAAACCCCTCAAAGCCTATTTCTAAGATATGTAAAGGATATTTATGGTATGTTTAACTTATGGACATGTTCCGGAATGTTTTTTACAGTTCAAATTGGCATACTTTCGCAGTTTGTCAAGTTTACTCCCTGTAAGCGAATTAACTTGTTTTTGCCATACCAAGGCCTTCAAAACTTATTTCTAAGTTATGTAAAGGTTATTTAAGGTATGTTGAGTATATGTTGATGTTCTGGAGTATTTGTCGCGTTAAACTGAGTACGTTTAAGAACCAGTTAGCGTATAATTCTCAAGAAAACGATGTAGAGTTTGAAATTGAACGAAAGTCAAAACACGAAAAATGTAAAACACAACCAAACAAACATTGGGATCAAATAAAATTATTTTATTGATAATTGAACTGTTCACAATGATTACAGGCACAGATGTTACAGTCTCCCCTACTTGTGGAAATTTCGTCCCGAAATTTATTTAGAGGAAACTAGTGGAAAAAGATGCGAAATTTTGCCTTCATTTGATCTTCACGTTCCCAAGTAAACTCGGGTCCACGTTTAGATTCCCAGCGAACCTTGACCAAAGGAATGCGCTTGCGTTTGAGCCACTTGACTTCACGTTCCATGATTTCCACTGGTTTCTCAACAAATTTCAGTGTTTCATCAACACGAATTTCATCAAGCGGTATGTGGAGGTTCTCATCGGCTAAACACCTCTTGAGATTGGACACGTGAAAGGTTGGATGAACATTTCCAAGTTCAGGAGGCAACTCAAGTCTGTAGGCTACCTTACCGATTCTTTCGACGATCCTGAATGGTCCAACGTATCTAGGTGCAAGTTTTCCTTTCTTTCCAAATCTGATCACACCTTTCCAAGGTGAGACCTTAAGTAATACACGATCACCGACTTGAAAATCTAAGGGTTTGCGTTGTAGGTCCGCGTAACTTTTTTGACGGTTTCTAGCTGTCTGAAGGTTATCATGAACTTTCTTTACCTTTTCTGTTGTCTCTAAAATGAGGGCAGGTCCAGTAAGCTGAGCCTCACCGATCTCATTCCAGCAGACTGGTGAACGACATTTTCGACCATAGAGAGCCTCGAAAGGAGCCATGTTGATGCTGGAGTGATAACTGTTGTTGTATTAGAATTCTATCAATGGAAGATGTGAATCCCAACTACCACCAAAGTCGATCACACAAGCTCTGAGCATATCCTCCAGTGTCTGGATTGTTCTTTCAGATTGACCATCCGTTTGCGGATGATAGGCTGTGCTCAGATTAAGTTGGGACCCCATAGCAGATTGCATGGTTTACAAAAATGAGAAGTGAAACGAGCATCTCTGTCAGAAATGATGTTCAAAGGAACACCATGTCGAGCTACAATTTCATCTACATAAATTTAAGCAAGTTTGTCAGCCGAAAAATCCTCATGGATTGGCAAGAAATGTGCTGACTTGGTAAGACGATCAACGATTACCCAGATGGCATCGTGACCTTTCTTTGTACGCGGGAGTTTAATAATGAGATCCATAGTAATGTTTTCCCATTTCCAAACTGGGATCTCTGGTTGTTCCAATAAACCGGAGGGACGCTGATGTTCAGCCTTAACCTTAAGACAAGTAAGGCATTTTGATACGTATAAGGCAATGTCTTTCTTCATACCAGGCCACCAATACTGAATACGAAGGTCCTTATACATCTTATCTGAGCCAGGATGAATAGAATAACGAGACTTATGGGCTTCATCCATAAGCAAGGTACAAAGATTATCTTGGTTCGGGACCCACAAACGGTCCATGAAGTAATATGATCCATTGTCCTTCAACTCTAGAGCAGGGGTTATGTGATAAGAAAATTCCTTATCCATCAAGCCTTGTGAAACACAAGCTTGTTGTGCCTGAGAAATATGGGCTTGAATATCGGTTTGAGCCTGAATAACGGATTGGACACGAACACAATGAAGCTTAGTACGTTCCTTGCGACTCAAAGCATCAGCTACGACATTCGCCTTACCAGGATGGTAGCGAATCTCGCAGTCGTAGTCGTTTAGAAGTTCAACCCAACGTCGTTGTCTCATGTTGAGTTCTTTCTGATTGAAAATATGTTGAAGACTTTTGTGGTCCGTGAAAACCACACATTTTGTACCGTACAAATAGTGTCTCCAGATTTTGAAAGCGAAGACAACCGCACCCAACTCAAGATCATGAGTGGTGTAGTTCTTCTCATGTATTTTTAACTGCCTCAATGCGTATGCTATGACTTTGTTTTTTGGCATTAGGACGCAACCAAGACCTAATTTAGATGCGTCGTAATAAACGACGAAATCATCATTGCCCTCAGGTAATGTTAGGATAGGCGCGTCGCAAAGCTTTTGTTTCAAAATCTGAAACGCTTCCTCTTGTTTGACTCCCCAATAAAATGGCTTGTTCTTCTGAGTTAGAGCAGTTAGAGGAACTACAATCTTCGAGAAATTTTCTATGAAGCGGCGGTAATAACCCGCTAGACCAAGGAAAGAACGAACTTCAGTAGGAGTAGTAGGTGTATCCCAATCCCTAATCCCACTGATCTTGGAGGGATCTACATGAATACCTTGTTCGTTGACAATATGTCCTAAAAATTGAACCTCTTTAAGCCAGAATTCACACTTGGAGAATTTGGCGAAAAGTCGTTCTTTCTTTAGGAGTTCCAAAGTAAGACGAAGATGTTGCGCATGATCAGCTCGCGTCTTAGAGTATATCAAGATGTCGTCAATAAAAACAATGACGAACTGATCCAAATAAGGTTTGCAGACCCTATTCATTAAATCCATGAAAACAGCAGGAGCATTAGTCAAACCGAATGGCATGACTGTGAACTCAAAATGCCCATAACGAGTACGGAACGCTGTCTTGGGAATATCTTCTTCATGCACACGGAGTTGATGATATCCAGATCGAAGATCAATCTTTGAAAAATAAGATGCGCCTTGCAATTGATCAAAGAGATCATCAATGCGAGGTAGGGGATACCAATTCTTGATGGTAAGCTTGTTAAGCTCACGGTAATCGATACATATCCTAAAAGATCCATCCTTCTTCTTTGCAAAAAGAAGGGGAGCACCCCAAGGTGAAAAGCTAGGACGGATAAAACCTTTGTCGGAGAGCTCCTGAAGCTGTTTAGATAATTCTTGCATCTCTGATGGTGCAAGACGGTTTGGAGCTCTGGCAATGGGATTTGCACCAGGTACAAGATCAATACGGAACTCGACTTGGCGTGCTGGAGGTAGACCAGGTAACTCTTCAGGGAAAACTTCAGAATAATCCCGAACGACAGGAATATCCGAAATAGACTTACCCTTGCCTTTATCTGCTGTAACATGTGCTAAGAAAGCCACATAGTTCTTCCGAAGATGCTTCCGAGCTTTAAAACAAGACATGAGTTTGAGACCACCGGCAGGCTTCTCACCACGAACCTATAGGATCTCTCCTGTCGACAGTGGCACACGAACAATCTTCTCATAACAAACAATCTCTGCGCGATGCTTAGATAACCAATCCATTCCCACAATAACGTCGAAACTTCCAAGTTGCATTGGCGTGAGGTGAATAGGAAAAATATGGTCGTTAAGGTTCAACTGACAGTTGCGTAGAACAGAACTAAGAACAATGGGTTCACCACTGGCAACCTCTACTGTCAAAGGTTTACCTAGTTTCGTCCTAGACACGCGAAGCATTGTCTCAAAAGACAATGACACAAAGCTCTTGTCGGCACCCGAATCAAAAAGAACAGATGCTGGCTGATTATTAATAAAGAACGTACCGTTCACCACTTCGTTGTCTGCTTGTGCTTCTTGTGCATTCATGTTGAATGTGACACCTGTGTCACTATGACCGTCAATCAAATGCCAAACCAATGAAATTTTGTATTTCATACTTGGAAATTTGCATAAATATGTGTATCGTTTGCACATATCAATTCTTGTTCGATTTCGAGCCTTAAATCGCTTTCCGGAAGGTTATACGCGATCTGATGCGTAAATATAACCAGTTTAATGCAACAAACACTCCGGAATAGTGACATAGGCTTAACATACCTTAAATAACCTTTACATAACTTAGAAATAAGTTTTGGATGGTTTGGTATGCCGAAAACAAGTTTGTTCGATCGCAGGGACTATTTGCGTCAAACTGCCCCGACACGTTCGATGATCTCGAAAGGTCCTATGTATCTCGGGCTTAGCTTGCCTTTCTTTCCAAATCGCATCACACCTTTCCAAGGCGATACTTTGAGCAATACTTTTTCACCTACATCGAAGTGAAAATCCTTGCGCTTAGGATCCGCATAACTTTTCTGCCTATCCCTGGCAGTTTTCAAACGATCGCGAATCTGAACGATCTTATCTGTCGTCTCAAAGACGATATCTGGTCCAGACAACTGGACATCTCCAACTTCTGCCCAACAAATGGGCGATCTACACTTTCTACCGTATAGGGCCTCAAAAGGCGCAGCCTTTATGCTGGAATGGTAGCTATTGTTGTAGGAGAATTCAATCAGTGGTAGGTTCTTATCCCAACTACCACCTAAATCAATCGCACATGCACGAAGCATGTCTTCCAAAGTTTGAATAGTACGCTCACTCTGACCATCAGTCTGAGGATGATAGGCCGTACTAAAATTCAAACGAGTGCCCAACGATTGTTGGAAACTCTTCCAAAAATGCGACGTATACCTCGTATCCCTATCAGAGATAATAGATACAGGTATACCATGCAGCGCTACAATCTTGTCGACGTATAATTGAGCTAACATATCTGAGCTATACGTCTCCTTGATGGGTAGAAAATGAGCTGACTTCGTCAGTCTATCTACAATGACCCATATGGTATCATTTCCCTTCTTCGTCTTTGGCAACTTGGTGATAAAATCCATTGTCACCATTTCCCATTTCCATTCGGGAATTTCAGGCTGCTGAAGCAAACCTGACGGTTTCTGATGCTCAGCCTTGACTTGCGCACAAGTCAAACATTTCGCTACATACTCGGCTACGGACTTTTTCAAACCAATCCACCAGTAGTTTGATTTCAAATCCTGGTACATCTTATCTGCTCCAGGATGAACTGAGTATTTAGAGCTGTGGGCTTCCTGGAGGATAACATCCCGAAGTCCTCCATATACTGGAACCCATATTCGTCCGTTTAGTCGTAGCATACCATCTTTGTCGTAGGATAACTGCTCCTCAGTTACTCCTAACTTTTCTGCAGGATAGTTAGCTTCCAGCACAGCTTCCTTCTGTGCCGCTAACACCCTTTCATTCAAATTATTTCTTATTTCAATGCGCTTGGCATTGATTATGATCGGTTTCACCCTTTCCTTTCTGCTTAAGGCGTCGGCAACTACATTGGCCTTGCCTGGATGGTATCTGATCTCACAATCATAATCATTCAAGGTTTCCATCCATCGCCTTTGACGCATGTTCAACTCCTTCTGATTGAACAAGTGCTGAAGACTCTTGTGATCCGAATAGATTATACACTTGGTTCCATACAAGTAGTGTCTCCATAGCTTTAAAGCAAATACAACCGCACCCAATTCCAAATCGTGGGTGGTGTAGTTCTTCTCATGCACCTTGAGCTGTCGAGAAGCGTAGGCAATGACCTTGCCTTTCTGCATGAGTACACAGCCCCATGCCAGTATGCGATGCGTTACAATACACCACAAATTCCTCTATTCCATCGGGCAATGTTAATACTGGCGCATTGCTCAACTTCTTCTTCAAAATATCGAAGGATTCCTGCTGCTTAGGGCCCCAATCAAACTTAATCTTCTTACGAGTCAACGAAGTTAGGGGCGCAGCAATTCTTGAAAAGTTCTCAATAAATCGCCTATAATATCATGCCAATCCAAGGAAACTGCGAATTTCCGTAGGCGTCTTCGGCTCCTGCCAATTCATGACTGCTTCTACTTTAGCGGGATCTACTTGGATACCACGCTCGCTAACTACATGTCCAAGGAACTGGACTTCACGAAGCCAAAATTCACACTTCGAGAATTTGGCATAAAGCTTCTCTTGATGCAGAAGTTTGAGAATACAACGAAGGTGTTTCTCATGGTCAGCTTGGCTCTTCGAGTAGATAAGGATGTCGTCAATAAAGACGATGACGAATTTATCCAAATAAGGCTTGCAGACACGGTTCATGAGATCCATGAATGCTGCTGGTGCGTTTGTGAGCCCAAACGGCATCACTAGGAACTCGTAATGCCCATACCGAGTCCTGAACGCGGTCTTGTGCACATCTTCTTCTTTGACTTTCAACTGATGGTAACCTGACCTGAGGTCAATCTTTGAGAAGTAGCTTGCTCCTTGCAGCTGATCGAACAGATCGTCGATCCTGGGTAACGGATACCGATTCTTGACAATGACCTTATTAAGCTCACGGTAATCGATGCACAGACGCATCGAACCATCCTTCTTCTTAACGAACAAGATTGGCGCTCCCCAAGGAGATGAGCTAGGTCTAATAAAACCTTTTGCCAGCAGTTCATCCAACTGCGTCCTCAACTCCTTCATCTCCGTTGGTGCCAATCGGTATGGCGCTCTTGCTACAGGCGCGGCGCCTGGAATGATGTCGATCCGAAACTCCACTTGCCTCTCTGGTGGCAAACCAGGTAGCTCTTCAGGAAATACTTCAGGGTATTCCGAGATAACAGGGATATCCTCAATCTTGGGCTTCGGCTCATCAATGGTAACTTGTGCCATATAGATGACACATCCCTTCTGCATGCATCTGGATGCCTTGAGCATGGACACTTGCTCGGGCAATCCATGCTGGGTATCTCCTTGAATAGTAAGTGACTCACCGGACGGAGTCTTAACTATTACTTGCTTTCTGTTGCACAGAATCTGGGCTTTGTTGCTCGACAACCAATCCATGCCTATTACTATATCGAATCCAGCTAGCTTAAAGGGAAGCAAGGATAACGGGAAGGAATGATTCCTAATGGATATAACACATACATCTAGAACAGTCGAGGCGGTTTCTATGGTTCCATCGGCTAATTCCACCTCATATTTCACGCTTAAGGTTTTAACAGGAAGGTTTAGCAGTTTACAAAACTTATTATCTACAAATGATTTATCGGCTCCTGAATCAAACAAGACTCTAGCAAAAATATCGTTTACAAGAAACGTACCGGTAATGACGTTATCGTCAAGGACTGCTTCCTTTGCGTCCATCCTGAAGACTCTCGCATTAGTCTTCTTCCCTTCCTCGGCCTTCTTCGCATACTTTGGGCAGTTGGGCCGAATGTGACCTTTTTCATTGTAACCAAAACAGGTTGCATCTTTCATCTTCTTGCAATCCACAGCTTTATGATCCGTGGACTTGCAGATTCCACATCGTTTCTCGGAAGACTGGGGTTTTGTTTCCAACCGACACCTCCCAAAGTGGTGTCTCCTGCAAACCTTGCATTTGGGTTTCTCACCCGACTGATGATCACCTTTCCTAGACCCCGACCATTTCCTGTGGTCGTTATTCCCTCTATGTCGCTTCTCCGACCTGCGTGAGGTGTCATCCTCACGTTTTCGTTTGTTCTCCTCAGAGCTCTTCATAGCTCTCAATCTTACCACATCCTGAGTGAGGGAGAGGGATAGATCTGCTACGGATCTAAATGTAGTAGGCCTTGAAGCTTTGACACTTGCCTTTATCTCTGGTGCCAGCCCCCCAATAAATCGAGCAATCCTACGCGGCTCTGGGGTCACCAGGTAAGGCACCAAACGAGATAACGTGTTGAACGTAGTAAGATACGTTTGACAGTCGAGATTCTTCATAACTAGAGACACAAAATCCGATTCAATTCTCTCGACTTCATGTTGCAGACAGAAATTTTCCTTGATCAGTGCTACAAACTGATCCCAAGACATGCTGTACAGAGCGGTCTTTCCAGTGGCTTGAAGTAGCGACTTCCACCAAGCTAACGCGTCTCCCTTGAACGACTGGGACGCGTATTTCACAACATCTCTATCAGCACACCCGCTGATATCCACCACAGTGTCCATTTCGTCAATCCATGTCATACAGTTGACGGCTCCCTTTTCCCCGGTGAAATCCCTGGGTTTGCAAGATACAAAATACTTATACGTACAGGACTTGCTGTGCGTATCACGAATTAGCTTGACTTCTCGCTTGGGAGTACTGCTGTGGTTAGAGGAGTGATTATCCTCATCATTCCTTGGCCCACTCTTTTTAGACGGCGGCTTACTATGAGCTCCTGAGTGAGTCTTAGACTTTACGTGCGTCATAGTGCGGGTTCTACTTTGAGTACCACTAGACTCCTTGAACTGTCTATCCATAGCCTTGGCGACAGCATTATCTATCAGAGATTGTAATTCTTCACCAGTTACATGAATCCTGGTATTATCTGGGTGCTCCCCAGAACGACTGTTGGTTTCTTCCGATTTGGCCATTGTAGTTATAAGCTACAATAAAGGACAAGGTCTAATTTAGAACCTAACAGTATTATCGTTCTAGACGATTTATTAACCATGGTATCAAGAACCTTAGCAGTTAATTTAATAAATTTCATTCAGGCTCTTATTAGCAATCAAGGAATGAAAATATATATATTGGCACCATAGGCCTAGTCACAACGGACAATTACTAAATTATAAATTTAGATTTTCATAGGATTATAAATTGCATAATTAAACAAATAACCCTTTACTAGGCAGGGAGTTATAAACCACAACTGCCACTATATAACATAGTTATAACCCGTAGATATCAAGCCATTAATAGACTTGTGTACAGATAAAATCTGTAGTTATTTCTTTACTAGGCAGGGAGTCATAGACCACAACTGCCACTATATGACATAGTCATAACCCGAAGGTATCAAGCCATTAATAGACTTGTATACAGATATAATCTGTAGGTAATTTATTAAAAAGGTGGGTCGTGTGATTCTACAGATCACGCTTAGCCCAGAATGTTAACATGTTTTCAGATGTTAACAGGGAGTTGAATCTTTTCAACCAGGTTTTACCGTCACGGCCAGGCCTATTAATAAGGCATTCAAGCTAGGTTATACCTTACTAAGATTCTTATAAAATGGCAAATCAAATAAAATTGATATTTTTCCATTATTTAAATGTTAAATTCATGCACATAATAAAATGAGAATTTCAAATTAACCATTTCAAATTTTAATAAAGTACTAGTACATCTATGCCCTAAACGGGACTTTGAAATAACATAAATAGCATGAATAACATGCCCGCGCAGGGGCTAAACAAGTACAACAATAACAAAATAAATAAAACAAACCCACGCAGGGGTTAACAGGATAACATACCCACGCAGGGGTAGAATAAGATAGACATACCCACGCAGGGGTAGAGTACTGGAATAAATGTCCACGCAGGGACATGAGTACATGAAATGATAATCGAAGGATTCAATGATCCTTCTTGCTCTTACCCTTGAGCAAATCGAATACCTTCTTGAACATGCCGCTGGTGCGTCGAAGATCGGCGCGCATCTCGTGCTGAAACTCGCGTCGCATGCTATCAATCCCCTGCAGGATCTCCTGAACCTGCGGCGGCGACATCATAGGCGCCGGTGGAGGTGGTTGGTACTGCTGCGGCTGCGGCGGCTGGTATTGCTGCGGCTACGGTGGCTGCTGGTAACCCTGAGGGTAACCAAAAGTAGACGGCCCAGCAGCCCAAGGGTCTCCAAGTGGACCACTAGGAGGGAGTGAGCTATAATTGGATGCAATCCAATATGGGTCTCCCGTGTAGTCGTAGCCCTGAGGGTAGATCTGGGCAAATGGGTCGAATGGCGCTGCGCTGGCGAAGGCTGGAATCGGCTCCCCGAAAGTCTGCGGCGGCAGAGGCGGAATCGGCGCTGAAGTGACCCCTGATACGGGATGCGGAGACTCTCCCGTCTCAGACTCCTCGTGAAGAGGCGTGTAGCGGCTGCTACTCACATGTGGAGGGGTGCCTATGCGAATCCCTCCGCGCGTAGACATACGCGCATTCCTCTTAGGCCTCTGAGGCGGAGGAGGTAAGACTGGTGGCGGCGGTGGCGACGGAGTGATCACGTCGCGCCATAGGGCCTCAGATAGGTCCTGCGGTAATGGCGGCTGCTGCTGAAGCTGCTGCGAGTGGTGCTGCGAGTGCACCGGTGAACCATGGAGTGATTGGAGCATCGGAGAGTTGTGGCTAGGAGTGTGATACCAATCATGCTGCCGAAATCTCTCCTCGTAGCTATCCACACCATTGAATGGTGATCCCATGTATGGCGACCCATCCGATATCTCAATCGGGTGGTTAGGCGTGCCGGATGGTGGGAGTGAAGGGTCCGTCTCCTCGTCGACGTCCATCTCGTGATAGCCCGGAAAATGATCCTCCGGTCCTAGTGGGTTATGACCCACTGGTTCATCCACATAAGCATTAGGGTTATATAAACCCTGGTAGACTGGCGCAGGATACTGGTGCGGTGACTGGTGCAATGGTATGTAAGACCCATGCGAACCTTGGGGCCCATTCTCTGAGTGGGGCCCAAACGATTGGGGAAATGATGGTGAAGTGCTCGCTGAAACCGAGTGCCTAGCAGGCTCGGCGAAAGACCTCCAAAGGTCGTTGGCGGCTGTGTTGTGCGTGGCGGATGGAGCTCGCCTATAGGAGGGCCCTGCCTCATGATCGTGAGATGTGGGAAATCCTCCTCGACCTCTCATCCTTGGCGGCATACTGATCCTGTCGAAAGTCAAACAAGTTGCACAACAAAATATATAAGATAATGCAAAAAAAAATAAATAAATAAATTAAACGAAATGTTGAACATTTCCTATGTTCTTTGTCTAGACTCGAAAATCGAGGAATGTGCAGTTGTGTAACTGAGATTAAACACATTAGGATAGTGTTTAATTCACTCAGCGTTGGCTCTGATACCAACCTGTCACACCCCGAATTTCCACGTGTCACCGGTGGGCCCGGTGTGGGGTACAGTGACGTAGTTGGCATCGTCATAGAAAATCAACACAATATAATAATGCACAGCGGAAGCAGAATAGATACATTTCAACTTTTTAAATAAAATGACATAATAACATCATAAGTAGTTGAAACGGATCCACAGGCGGATCAATTAAATAAGATAAAATAGTTCAACAGATATTTGTCGCCCAAGCTTGCGAGACTATAGTGGACGCTCTTAGGAAACAGCCAGCCTATTTCGTATAGTACCTGCACTTAACCTTTTGGGAAAAATACGTCAGTTTACACTGGTAAATACAAATCGACTAACTCATTTTGAAAATGATTTAAAATTTATTTAAATGCACAAGGCATAAATATTTTTATTAACTTGGGATATTTATAAAATATAACTTGTGAACGAATTACATGCACTTATATCTCTGGTGGCCCGGGATCTGCTGTCCGGGCTAGAGATTAAATGACACACCACATTAAAGAGTTATACACGTCGGGTGTACGCCTACACCCCGTGCTCTGGTCGTGGCCATCTCGTAAGATAATGCCAAGGATATCCGGGACACGGTCAATAACCCCCCAAAGCCTTTAAGTAAGACAAGACTGTTTAAACGAAGTCGCACAAGCTATTCAAGACTGTACACCTATAAGGCGCAGGACTTGTGCGCCCGATCAAGCGGTATTTTAAATACCGTACCCCAAGCCCGTATAGGGAAAATAAGTCAAAATGTATTTACCTGAGCAAGTATAAGTCACAATCGGTAAGTGTGGTATCTTTTACTGGGCCTCCTAATCTGGAACAAAGGTTTATAATTAACCTATTAGATTCCTAACGGGTCTTTTATTTAAGCTTAAGCTTTGACCGGTTAGTTTTAAGGATGATTCGGTTTACGCACGATTAAGCGAAAGACCGGATAGAATGTGATTTAGACCCGACAAGTTTGAATACTTGTATAATATGGGTATACTAAATACATTCTGGATTTTGAGATAAAAATGATAACGTTTGACCCGTTTCGGTCGATTTACGCAAACTAGTCACGTAAACCGAACCGAACGCAAAAAGGGCGATACGGGTAGTCAAAAGATTCAAATGCAAGTTCCCTGAGATAATATGCTTAAAATATGATATTATATCAGTAAGTTATGTTCTATATTGCCCGGGATAATTTTAAAACTCAATCTATGCCTTAGAAGGGCATTTTGGTCATTTAAAAGATCATAAAAGAGTAAAATTAGAAATCTGAGTTTCGGGTCTGGTTCATACAGTAAATATACTTAATATAACATATTATATCAGTAGGGTATGACCCATATATCAAACTTATCATTTAAAATCAAACTATGCACCGTAGGGGCAATTTAGTAATTTCACAACGGCTAAAAACGCCAAAACTGGAAATCTGAGTTTATATACTTATACTTACTGTTATTATATGAAAATATGCTAAACACATCAGTAGGTACAAGTCTTATACAATTAAAATGAGTATAACGCTTACTATGCGTTTAAAATGCTAAAAATGCGATTTAAGGGCGTTTTCGGGTTTTCAAAATAAATCTGAGATTTTTATATTTCCAGAATACTTAAAATAATTTATTTAACATGTAAAATCAGTAGAAAAAGGTTTCGGGTCAAAAGAACTTGTAAAACTCATTTTATGGCTTAAACGGTCAAAACCGACATAACCCGAAATAACTAGGCGATCTAAGATCCGTTCAGCCAAAAATTTATTAAAAATCATCAAAATTCCCAGAATATTATAATACATCAGTTGGTAAAAAGTTTTGCATCAAAACGTGGCCAGAAACGGGTTCTACGCGAAAAGGACCGTTTATGAAATTTATAATGTAGTTTTACGCTAATGGCCATAACTCACAATCTGGACCACCAACTGATCCGAAATTTTCGGTGCAAGTTTATATAATAAAAATTAAGATTTCTACTCTTTCACTTTTCCAAAAATCACGTTTTATATCAAAAAGGGCAAGATAGTCAACTTTATGCATAAATCGGAAACATGCATTCGAATAGGCTAAGCATAGACTCAATCAAAGAAAATTCCAGAAAGTTTAACTAAAATAAAAATAGTCAAAAATACTTTCCAATACAGATCTCGAACATGCATGTACGAATCCGAATCGATAGTCTACGAAATAATCGTTTTACAAGACTTTCGGTTCCGATTCGTGTCTATACTATAGATTGTCGAGTTGATGATGATTAAAACACATTCTTATATGTATTACAAGTTGTTTATGATGATAAATCAGGTTGCATGTCATCTATATCATTATTCATGTTATTTTTCACAAAAATCGCTTCTGTTGACTTTTTAGAAATAGGTTTGACTCGACATTTAGCATGCATGTAGTGGGAATCAGAGAGTACCCTTTTGAGGGTTTGTTTCCCACATAAATACCAATCTATAACAATTTTCAATTCGAGAAATGACTGAAAGAAATCCGTTTAATCAGAAAGTCAAAGCTTATGAACAACCAGTTTGACTTTTAGCAATAAACACAACAAGAACGGATTAAAGAACGAATTGAAAGCTTACAAAGGTCCTATAGATGATTAATGAACACTAGGAAGCAGCTTAGATGATCGGATTAGCTCCAGGAAGTCTTGAGAGCCTTTGCAAGTCTTGAGAGTTCTTGTTCCCAATTGCAAATGCCAAGAACAATGATCTTTGATCTGATTTATGGCCACAAATTCGAGGTTACTGTTGTAGTAGCCATGCAAGGCATGTTATTGGGTCAATTGGAGGTGCAAATGAGCTGTATTCAACTTAAATTCGGACCAAACTATCCATTTTTGCGAATTCTGTCGCTGGGCAACCCACGCGGCCCGCTTGGGCTTTACCAGGCGGGTCGCCTGACCCCTGGTTCAGCCAAACAACTTTCAAACATTGACAGCTTTGACCCCCGAACATGTACGCGATGTTTCGGCCACTTTTCTCGACCCGTAAACCCCCAAACTTGGTTTCTAAGAACCTTAGGACTTTTACCAACATGGTAATGTCCTCGGATAACTTTGCGCTCAACCGAAAACCATGAAATTCGACGTTGACGCTTTTAGTCCCTTAAGTACGGTTTTGGCCATAACTTTCTCATACGTTGACGAAACTTCATGAAATTTTTACCACATATTCTAGTGAGTATATTTTCGCTATACAAAGCTTCGGGTCTGCCAAAAGTTCACTCAGAGGTATAAATTAAACATGTTGACACTTTTGGCCCCTATAGTTTACAATACTTCACTTTTGTGCAATTTCTGCGTCGTATGATCCATGAACCATCTGTTAAAGGTTATAAACATTATGTGGGGTTATCATAGAGTCTATTTATCCATTGTTGACACTTTGGACCCTTACGTTCCATAGTTTTCACTGTTTGTCACTTTTAGTCCCTCTAAAGTATGTTTTCACATAACGGAACTTTATGACACGTGTCAAGACATTATTGGACGAAATTTTTTGAGGTGTTACACATGAATCCAATACTCCCACAAAACCTATGTACTCGCCAGCAATTTCTTTGCTGACTTTACTTTTTACATATGTTTCAGGTGATATTGCTTGATGTTGCTTGCTAGGAAGTTTGTGTCACATAGGACCTGGACGAGGCCTTAGTGATTTAAAAAAAAAACAGTCATAACAATATGTAGTTTGTTTGTTTTGATTTAAAGACAATGTACATTACATAATAATTCAATAAAACAAAACATTTGGTTACCATGGTTATGAAACAATAATTCTGTTGCAACACTCCCCGACATTTCCGCCACGGTTTGTTGTTTTAACGTGGTCGGGGTGTGACATTGAAGACTCGACCTTGAGCCTGAGCCTGATTCTGGTTTGCATTCTAGTTCTGGTTGGCTAGTCTTGGACACCGATTTCTGTAGTGGGTCAGATCCCCACAGTTATAACAAGCACCTGGTGGGTAGTTTGGTCGTGCAGCCTGAACCTGTTGCTGAGCAACTTGTTGAGCAGGGTTCTGAACTGCGCGATTCTGAGCAAATCGACAAACATCGGCGAGATGACCCGACTTCCCACAGTTAGTACAGAAACGGCACTGGTGTTGCGGCTGATGGTGACTGTTGCACCGATTGCACAAAGGTGCACTCCCTGAATAGGACCTCTTTGCTGGAGGCTGTGCGGTTTGGTTGGGAACTGCCTGGTTAGCTTGGGTAGTGACAGCAAAATTTTGGGAAGCCTTACACTTCCTTGACCCCTTTGAGGAACCAGAATCCTTTCCCTTCTTGTTCTGACCTTTCTTACTATCTTCCTTGTCAGCCGACTGGTTCTTGCCCTTGTCACCCTTCTTGTGTAGCTTATTCTTTCGAATCTGCGACTCAGTCAGTGTCGCTGATAACTCGATTGCCTGACGGAGTGTGGTAGGGTTGCTACCAGTAAGGATGTCTTGTACTGAGTCAGGTAGGCCCCCAAAATCCACGCGCGGAGTACCACCGCTTGGAGGCGTGACATGACCGGGATCAAGCCATCAATCATATTGAACATAATGTATAATAGTTAAAGTAATTCGTAAAACTCAATTCAATACAATTGATGTTCAAACCAAACTTTGTTTAAGTAGCGGAAACATGTAAGTAAACCCAACATAAATAATAACTTGATATGTCATACGTGTTCAACACTGAAATCACGAATCCTTGTCCACAACGACCTGCTCCTCCCTATGCAAGCTCCATATGTACCTAAGGTCCTGCAAGGCATGCAGCAGAGAGTCAACAACTAGTTAAGCGAGTTCACAGTAAACAGTTCAGAAATAGTAATAGTAAGGTAAACCTTATGTTCGTTCATTAGGTCATTTATTCGTATTAGTTCATATCGCGGCCCTCGAGGCATGTATGCGATGATTGGGGAAGTTCCCAAGTATTCTAGACTGGGTATGTTTGTATCGCGGCCACCAGGCATGTATGCGAAGTTTAGAGTATAGTTCGCGGCCTTCCTAGGCATGTGTGCGAATGCTTAGTCATAATATCGCGGCCAACACTGGCGTGTGTGAGAAGATCAGATCAATTTGGTACCATTAGTCGAGTTTTATCTTTTCAATAACCCTTCCTCACCCGAGGACCATATAACTAAGTTCCATGTGCTAGGTAAACACAAATACATAATCCAACCCATTCCCACCCTGGGAACCCATGCCTTGGAAAGAGTGTGAACTCACCTTGGTTTGCTCGGTATGTTTATCTACGTATTCAAGTTGGTCACTCAAATCATAGCATGGTTATCAAAACCAATCAGTTTCTTAATCACATAACGCAAGTTGTACCACATATTATGCAAGTAACATACACACATCACCATGCAAATCGTAACAGTTGATCATGCATTAATTAGTCCGTTATCATCGTTAAATCACACGACAAATATTTGAACGTCATACAAGTTTACATTACAAACTTATTGTGCAAACATACCCTTAATCGTCCATAACGTTCATTACGCAGGAATGCATCCCATTTATTCTAAGGCCCAATGAGAGTATGTAGCCCACAATTAGGTGTGCGGTTAATTCTTATTGTGTGATTCGGGCATCAAGTTTTAGGCCCCCTTATGAATACACGTTATAATACAGATGAGCAGCCCACTCATGCATAACCCGGAAAGTGTGTGGCCCAAAGGTTAATATGACAACTATTACTTCAATGTTAACGTATTGATCCATTAGATAATATGTCAGTTTCATGAGCATGGCCGATTAACTAAATTATCATATATGATCAAGGCAAATTTAATAACATGTATTCATCAAATATCGGCCCAACTACTATGCATGCAACCTGTTGAAATATTCAGCCCAAATACAAATCAGAAATCCCAGATCATGCTTTCAATGTTCATAACAGTTATCACATAACCATAAATCATACAATCTAAGGAATAAATAAATCATGCCAACCCATATTCAGTTCAACTCTAACCTTACACTTACCACTGATTCCCTAAACCACAGGTGTTAAACCTCGGCCCAACTACTCACTTATGCGGCCCAATTTAATTCACCAATTCATATAACCAATTCATATAATTTGTTAACATAGATCAGAGAGCTAACTATGACATGCAACCATTTAAAATGTCTGACATACATGCAGATTACTTTTGACTTAATGACATTATTTCTTGTGAAGATGATATAAGCCGACAATACACATCACCATAGTATTCCTATTGGGCCGCACTATTGAGTTAATAAAATCTAATTGAGCCGTTGAATGAACATCACGTGACAATTTATTAGATGAGCAGGATATATACAATCAATGCAAAACATTAGTGGCCGATAATTTAACATATATATTATCAGTACAATAAACACATAAAGAACAATCCTAGCAATAAACAACATACTAGGGATTCACTAACCAAGATCTTGATTAACAGGATGATATCACACGAGGGGGGGGGTCTCCACTGGAATCGTGCGATCAGAGGGAGCTTTAGGGTTCTTTGACTTGTGTTTTAAGTTTTATCCAATCGACAATCAGGTTACGTATTCATATAATAGTGGGGGTTGGGCGGTTTACATTAACAGTCAAAGTGGGCTCAAGCCCATCTATTTGGGCTGTCGCACAACATGAAAGGAAATAAGGCCATGAACATCTTACGTATACTAGTTATAAAGCCAAATAAAACAAAGTGGGTCGGTAATCTTGTTACAATAATAGTTAGGTAGTGGGCCGAGATCCAACTCAACAAAAGTGGAAACAACAAGTATGCAATGGGCTCAGGTGACCCGTGCTGTGGGCCGGTACATTGTCGGATTTCTAAGTGTGAAAATGTGGCCCAGAAGGTGTGCGGCACATTACAAATCAAATTATTGTATTTGTAAGTTCAACGGAGATATACGAACAAAACGTTTAACCTGGAGAATGGAGGTTAAGATCGAAGTTATGATCACGAGATTAAACGTCGCTAACCTTGAGAATGCGGGTTGTCACATCATCCCCAACTTGAAAGAAATTTCGTCCCGAAATTTGTTCTAAAACAATGGCTTGTAGTGAGTTCCGATGAACTCGATCTATAGATACCTTACAATGCTTGGGGGGGGGCTAATCTTGTGATCGGTGGAAATCATGGTATCGTTGTTAGCGTTTCGTTATATCAGTCACCAATCAAAGAAACAGGGAATTAATGAGGTTCGTACAAAGAATCGAGCGAAAACAGGGGTCCATTAATAATCGAAGGATTCGACCAGCTAATCTATTGTCTAGAAGTAATTTCCAGTAGTGGTGCATCGTGGCATGGCACAACAGGGAAGTTCGTTACATCGCGGTCGCGCGAGTGTATCATTTATCCAAAACAGAGTTTGGTGGGTAAGGTTGCGAGTTGCAAAACGACGAACGCATGTAACTGTGGCTGCTTCGTTTCTGGTGACGATGACAGGCGAAGGAGATAGGGTTCGTCAACCGGGATGCATAGGTGTAGTTTGTCACACCCCGACCATGTAAAACATCAAATCGTGGCGGAAACGTCGAGGAGTGTTGTGGCAGAATTATTGTTTCACAACCATGGCATTTAAAGTTATATTTTATTTATCAACGAAAGAGGTACATTGTCTTAAAACAACTGAAACATAGAGTACATAACATGTTTTAACAATTCTAGCTTCATTTTATAGTCACTAAGGCCCAAGTCCACCCTAGCGTATCACGATCAAGCTATGCATTAGCTCCTGAAACACATGTGAAAATAAAGTACGTCAGCATAAAAATGCCTGTGAGTAACATTGGTTTTTGTGAAAATAGGATTCATGACTTAGGTTTTAGAAAAGGGTTGTTTAACAAAGTCAGTCATGATCCTTGTAACATGTTTTGATTTATAAATCATTTGAAAAGCGATGATAAAGTAGATGATATGTGAAAGAGTGATGTAAGGTTAAATGAATAACTAAGTAAAATGAGTTTGTATATAACGAACAATTTTGTAAAACAATGTCTTGCGAAAAATATGTTATTTGTAAAAATGTATAAGTTCACATTGAATGATTTAAATAACGCTACGACATGTAATATAATACAAGCACTTATATATATAGGAAGTACCAGCGACGTATCCACCATGCTTGTATCACATTACACACGTCTCGTTACTTAAATCACTTACCCAAACAAACCACCAATGTAAGTTGCCCATGTCTAAATCATTTGTCCAATGTTATTGTGAAAACCATGTCAAAGTGGGTATATCAATATCAAAATGTCTATGTCAAATATCAATCATGTAATGTGTAAACAAAATGTCATGTATGGTTAATGAAATATGTATCAACTAAACCATAGGCAAAAATGCACAAAACAATGTATTGAAGTAAAACATGGTTTAAATCAACACTATGTTTTGTGGAAAATGCATGCTATAATGAATACAAACATTTATGCGGTATTGTGAAAATGCATACATCCAAGCCTTGCAATTGTGGTGATAAACCTTTAAACAAATTAAAGGTCTATCTGTCTAAATGTTTTAATCGAATTCGATCATTCCTCCCATCCAAACATACCCAGGATGTCAGGAACGGGAGTTGTCAATTCCTATGGTACCATTACCTACTAACGAGCGGCGTGATCAATGTTAATGAATGTATATGGTCCCACTTAAACAAACCAAATGTCATACCCAAGATGTAAGCATGTAAAACAATGCACTAAGTATGATGAACATACATAGCGTGAAAATGTCATGTAAAACAATGCACTAAGTATGATGAACATACATAGCGTGAAAATGTCATTTAAAAATAAATGCACTAAGTATGATGAACATACATAGCGTGAAATGTCATGTAAAAAAATGTACTAAGTATGATGAACATACATAGCATGAAAATGTCATGTAAAATAATGTACTAAGTATGCGCTAAACGAACATACGTAGTGTAAAATGTCATGTAAATCGATGTATTAATGAACATAGCAAGTATATGATATGAAAGCATGAAATCATGAAAGTAACAAGTAGGCACATGTGTTTCACCCCAAAATGTTTGAAAAACAGTAAAAGAGGGGTCTATGTACTCACTTGAGATTGCTTAGAAGTCGTAGGATAACCACCAAGCAATGCTAGAAGATCACGGAATCAAACAGCACCTATAAAGGCATCTACATTAATAAACAGACCTATCGGAGGATCGGGTAGTACGAGGGGTCGCAAACCAAATAAGTGTGGGAACTTATGTAATATGGTTTGACAAAGCCTACATACTAAAACGAAACTTATCCTAAGTGCTTTTGACCCGTTACGACCCGCTTAGGTAGCTTATGCTACTTTAACGCGTCGTTTGCGCAAAACGCGTTTGAATCGCCTAACTAGCTCTATGACAAGCAAGATATGCCTTAACATGAATAATATTGTTGCTAAATCAGTTTAGGCATCAAAAATTATGTTATATAGGTTTAAAATGAATTTTAGTGTAAAAAGGGCATTTTGGTAATTTACCTAAGGCATAAGAACTACTTATCATACAACTACTTCAACGTCGTGACCATAAGGTATAACCTCGGAAGGTTATTCCCTATACAACTACGGTCACCTAAAGCATTTGGTCGGATCCTAATGATCGACCAAATGGGTCGGGTTCGTAAGCATAAGCGATTGATTAGATCGCTTACCTTTACGACCCTAAACAAGCACAAATCTAAAAGCGACGAGCTAAACATGCTAGAACATGTTTAGTAATGTTAGAAAACAGGTTTGGTATTAAAACAAACGGTTTTAATACCCTAAAGTAGTTTGGTTACAAAATGCGCAAGAAAACGCATTTTGGCCGAAACTACGACTCGTCACTAAGCCTAGATAACGTGGTAATCAGTAGGTATAGTCGCTAGGGACTATAACCATCGTGATTACTCTCACGTTATGAAGTTCAAATGAACTTCGCATTGACCATAAACTGGTCAATGTAGAAAGTCAAACAAAGTTTGACTTTCGGACTCGAAAAGCAATAAAAGAACGAAGGAATACTTACAACGGGTCACCGCAAGATTGAATTCCGAGTACTCTCAGGTATGAAGTGTCAAAGCACCCCAACTTAGAGAGCAACCTCAGAATTCAAGTGAGTTTTGCCTTAGGGATGGATGGGTATTTATAGGATTTGGTGAACCGTTAAGATCGTTCCTCGCAAAGCGTGCTTCAATCTTGGCCGTCCACCTATAGCCCATTGATTTATAAAACCATGGGAGTCCCAAAACAGCCCATACATTGCTTAGAAACCATTTGAGAGTGGTTTGGAGGTGCAAAACAGCTGCAACCAGCTGTTAAAAACATTTTTGCAGAATTGGGGACCTGACACGGCCCGCGTGGGAGTTACCAGATATGTAGGCGGGCCGCCTGGCCAAGTCAGATCAGCAGAAACTTTATAAAATGACAGTTTTGGTCCCTGCATGTGTTTAAGGCCATTTTTGACACGTTTAAGGCCCGTTAACCTCATTCCAAGCCTCTAAAATGAAGTTAAAGTATAGGGAACTCAAAACATGCTCAAAAATATCTCGGATGTCGGTTCGTTTGGTCGTACGATCGCGATGTTCGCTTAATTACGACGGAATGCGCATAAGCGCGAAAAACGATCCAAATTGCGCGACGAATGGATTTTTCTCATGCCAAACATTAAAACATAATATTTTAATGCTTACATAAATTTTTGGATGTCCGGAAGTATTCAGAACGTAAGATATGCGCGAAAGTGCAACTTATGCACTTTTTGACACTTTTAGTCCCTGAATGAGCATAATGTTTGTTTTTAGCACACCGAACCCCTCAAAGCCTATTTCTAAGCTATATAAAGGATATTTAAGGTGTGTTTAACTTATGATCATGTTCCAGAATGTTCGTTACAGTTCAGATTGGCATACTTTTGCAGTTTGTCAATTTTAGTCCCTGTAAGCGAATAAACTAGATTTTGCCAAACCAAAGCCTTCAAAACTTATTTATAAGTTATGTAAAGGTTATTTAAGGTATGTTAAGCATAGATTGATGTTCCGGAGTATTTGTCGCATTTAACTGATTACGCTTACGCACCAGTTTGCATATAATTCTCTAGAAAGCGATATAGGGTTTGAAATCGAATAAAAGTCAAAACATGAAAAATATCAAACATGAATAAACAAACATTGGGATCAAATAACTTTATTTCATTGATAACTCAACTGTTTACAATGATTACAAGTACAGATGTCACAGTCTCCCCTACTTGTGGAAATTTCGTCCCGAAATTTGTTTAGAGGAAACTTGTGGGAATAGATGTGGATACTTCGCCTTCATTTGATCTTCACGTTCCCAAGTAAACTCAGGTCCATGTTTAGATTCCCAGCGAACTTTAACCAACGGAATGCGCTTGCGTTTAAGCCATTTGACTTCACGATCCATGATTTCCACAGGTTTCTCAACAAAATGGAGCGTTTTGTCAACACGAATCTCGTCGAGAGGTATGTGGAGGTTCTTATCAGCTAAGCAGTTCTTGAGATTGGATACGTGGAAAATTGGATGAACATTTCCAAGTTCAGGAGGCAATTGAAGTGTGTAGGCTACCTTACCGATTCTTTCAACGATCTGGAATGGTCCAACATATCTAGGTGCAAGTTTTCCTTTCTTTCCAAATCTGATCACACCTTTCCAAGGTGAGACCTTAAGTAATACTCGATCACCGACTTGAAAATCCAAGGGCTTGCGTTTTAGGTCTGCGTAACTCTTTTGACGGCTTCGAGCTGTCTGTAAGTTATCACGAACTTTCTTAACCTTGTCAGTTGTCTCCAGAATGAGGCCAGGTCCAGTAATCTGAGCCTCGCCTATCTCATTCCAGCAGACTGGTGAACGACATTTTCGACCATAGAGAGCCTCGTAAGGAGCCATGTTGATGCTGGAGTGGTAACTGTTGTTGTAGGAGAATTCAATCAATGGAAGATGTGAATCCCAACTACCACCAAAGTCGATCACACAAGCTCTAAGCATATCCTCCAAAGTATGGATTGTTCTTTCAGATTGGCCATCAGTTTGTGGATGATAAGCTGTGCTCAGATTGAGTTGGGTCCCCATAGCGGATTGCATGGTTCTCCAAAATCGAGAAGAAAAGCGAGCATCCCTATCAGAAATAATGTTCAAAGGAACACCATGTCGAGATACAATTTCATCCACATAGATTTTAGCCAATTTTTCAGCAGAAAAATCCTCACGGATTGGCAAGAAATGCGCTGACTTTGTAAGACGATCCACAATTACCCAGATGGCATCATGACCTTTCTTAGTGCGCGGAAGTTTAGTAATGAGATACATAGCGATGTTTTCCCATTTCCAAACTGGAATCTCTGGTTGCTCTAAAAGACCAGCAGGATGTTGGTGTTCAGCCTTAACCTTAAGACAAGTAAGGCATTTTGAAACGTACAAGGCAATGTCTTTCTTCATACCAGGCCACCAATAACGAGTACGAAGATCCTTATACATCTTGTCTGAGCCAGGATGAATAGAATAACGAGACTTATGGGCCTCATCCATAAGCAAGGTGCGAAGATCATCTTGGTTTGGGACCCACAAACGGTCCATGAAATAATACGATCCATCTTCCTTCAGCACAAGATCAGGCTTAATGTGATAGGGTAATTCCTTACCCATCAAGTCTTGTGAAACACAAGCATGCTGAGCCTGAGAAATGCGGGCTTGAATATCGGATCGAGCTTGGATAGCAGATTGAACACGAACACAATGAAGCATAGTACGTTCCTTACGACTTAATGCGTCAGCCACAACATTCGCTTTACCAGGATGGTAGCGAATTTCGCAGTCATAGTCGTTTAGGAGTTCGACCCAACGTCTTTGCCTCATGTTGAGTTCTTTCTGGTTGAAGATATGCTGGAGACTTTTGTGGTCAGTGAAAACCACGCATTTCGTACCATACAAATAGTGTCTCCATATTTTGAGAGCAAAGACAACTGCACCCAACTCAAGATCATGAGTGGTGTAGTTTCTCTCATGTACCTTTAATTGTCTAGATGCGTAGGCTATGACTTTGTTCCTTTGCATCAGAACACAGCCAAGACCCAATTTCGATGCATCACAGTAGACAACAAAATCATCATTGCCCTCAGGCAAAGTTAGAATAGGTGCATCACAAAGCTTCTGCTTCAAGGTCTGAAACGCTTCTTCTTGCTTAGAACCCCATTCAAAGGGTTTGTTCTTTTGAGTTAGAGCAGTTAGGGGAACTGCAATCTTCGAGAAATTTTTAATGAAGCGGCGGTAATAACCCGCAAGACCAAGGAAAGAACGAACCTCAGTAGGAGTAGTTGGCGTATCCCAATCCTTAATCGCACTGATCTTGGAGGGATCTACATGAATACCTTGTTCGTTGACAATATGTCCCAAAAATTGAACTTCCTTAAGCCAAAATTCGCACTTGGAGAATTTGGCAAAAAGTTGCTCTTTCTTTAGGAGTTCCAGAGTAAGACGAAGATGATGCTCATGATCAGCTCGCGTCTTAGAATAAATCAAGATATCATTAATGAAAACGATGATGAACTTATCCAAATAAGGCTTGCAGACCCTATTCATCAAGTCCATGAAAACAGCAGGAGCATTGGTCAAACCGAATGGCATGACTGTGAACTCATAATGCCCGTATCGAGTGCGGAATGTTGTTTTGGGAATATCCTCTTCATGCACACGAAGTTGATGATACCCAGAACGAAGATCAGTCTTCGAAAAGCAAGTAGCACCCTGTAACTGGTCAAAGAGATCATCAATGCGAGGTAGGGGATATCGATTCTTGATGGTAAGCTTATTCAGCTCACGATAATCGATACACATTCTGAAGGATCCATCTTTCTTTTTGATAAAAAGAACGGGAGTACCCCAAGGTGAAAAGCTAGGACGGATAAAACCTTTGTCAGAAAGCTCCTGAAGTTGCTTAGATAGCTCTTGCATCTCAGACGGTGCAAGACGATATGGAGCTCTGGCAATAGGATTTGCACCAGGTACAAGATCAATACGGAACTCGACTTGGCGTGCTGGGGGTAGTCCAGGTAATTCTTCAGGAAACAGCTCCTGATAATCCCGAACAACAGGGATATCTTGAATAGACTTACCTTGGTCTTTATCTGCCGTAACATGTGCCAAGAAGGCCACATAGTTCTTTCGCAGATACTTCCGGGCTTTAAAACAAGACATAAGCTTGAGGCTACTAACAGGTTTCTCACCACGAACCTGTAGGGTCTCACCTGACGGGAGCGGCACACGAACGATCTTCTCAAAACAAACCACCTCTGCGCGATGCTTGGCTAACCAATCCATACCCACAATAATGTCGAAGCTTCCAAGATGCATAGGGGTGAGGTCAATGGGAAAAAGATGGTCGTTAAGGTTCAATTGACAGTTGCGAAGAACGGAATTAAGAACAATGGGTTCACCATTCGCAACTTCAACAGTTAAAGGCTTACCTAGTTTCGTTCTAGACACGCGAAGCAAAGGTTCAAAAGATAACGACACAAAACTCTTATCGGCCCCTGAATCAAAAAGAACAGACGCAGGTTGATTATTAACAAAGAACGTACCGTTCACCACCTCGTTGTCTGCCTGCGCCTCAGCAGCATTCATATTAAAAACTCGACCTCGAGCTGGAGCCTGATTCTGATTTGCATTATCCAGCCTTGGACACTGGTTTCGATAATGGGTCAGGTCTCCACAATTAAAGCACGAGCCAGGAGGATAGTGAGGTCGTGCAGCTTGCTGTTGAACAGGTGGTTGAGCTCCCTGCCGAGCTGGATTTCTAGCAGAACAACAAACCTCTGCAAGATGACCTGATTTCCCACAGTTGGTACAGAAACGACACGGGAGTTGTTGTTGGTGATGACTATTGCACCTATTGCACAATGGTGCATTCCCTTCATACCGGTTCTTTGCTGGAGGCTGTGCTGGCTGATTGGGAGCTGCCTGGTTCTGTTGGGCAGTGATGGCAAAATTTTGGGAAGCCTTTCGCTTCCTAGAGCCCCTTGATGAGCTAGAATCCTTCCCCTTCTTTCCTTTCTTGCTATCCTTCTTGTCAGAATCTTGCTTCTTACCCTTGTCACCCTTCCTATGCAACTTACCCTTTCTGATCTGCGATTCTGTCAACGTTGCAGATAGTTCGATTGCCTGACAAACAGTGGTAGGTTTACTACCAGTAACGATGTCTTGCACAGAGCCAGGTAGACCATCGATGTATCTCTCGATAGCCTTGTCAAGTGGGGTAACCATCGTTGGGCATAACAAACTCAACTCTTCGAACCTGTCAGTATACGCTCGGTGCTCGCCACTAAACTGCTTCAGATCATCAAACTCCCTTTCCAGCGCTCGCAATTCATGATGAGGACAGAACTCACTCATCATGAGAGTCCTTAACTCAGCCCATGTTTGCGCTAAAGCGACTTCAGCACCTCGATCTCTCATAACCCCGTTCCACCATGTTAACACCCTTTTTTGAAAAACACTTGAAGCAAACGCGACCTTGCGATTATCAGGACACTGAACATGATGAAAAGTATTCTCAATGCTCTCAAACCATTGCAGGAGCCCAGTTGCCCCCTCAGTACCACTAAACTTGAGTGGTTTAGCCGAATTGAAGCTCTTGAAGTTACAAGGAGCGTTTTGATTGACGTTGGCTTGGTTAAACAGAGCAATAAGATTCGGGAACGCCGCAGCCATATGCTGTGTGATGATTTCTGCCAGTTCGGCATTGGGTAGCTGATTTTCGCGTCGAGGAGGCATGCTAAAAAGAGGAAAAACACGAGAGGAAACGAGTGAGAAGATTAGATGAAAGAACGAGATGAAACAAAATCAACAAAGCAAGGATGGTGGTCATTCGTCCGTATCACAAACCAAACAAATGACACACAGTGACTAATCAAAGTAAATGGGTCCATAAACAATGCTTAGCGAAGACATGCTCGCCTATAAGTGAACACTCACCCCAAGAGTTCCAAGGTAAGAGTGACTGGTCCGATTATGTGGATTTGTACGAACACTCTAGCCTTAGACAGAAAACCCAGGGTACAGGCATTCACTCTTCCAGTTTGCACGTGTTCACATCATTTAGAGACAAACTTTGACGGGATTTTGAAAACTCGAAAGGCACTAAGCCAAATATGAGTTAAACTCGAAGGGTTCAAAACAATAAAATAAATCATTTGAAAAAAAATAGAGGATTGTTCTTTTTTTTTCAAAAATCCTTTTAGAAATCTGGGTTCTTGTTTTGATGATCACCTAAGGATAGGTGAAGTGCATGTTTTAAAATCTAAACACAAGACAACTTGTGTTGGGGTCCTAGAAAGGTTATAGTCTAGGTCAAAGCATTACTAATAACCTAATTCCCTATAACCATTGGCTCTGATACCAACTCTTCTGTCACACCCCGACCACGTAAAACATCAAATCGTGGCGGAAACGTCAGGGAGTGTTGTGGCAGAATTATTGTTTCACAACCATGGTATTTAAAGTTATATTTTATTTATCAATGAAAGAGGTACATTGTCTTAAAACAACTGAAACATAGAGTACATAACATGTTTTAACAATTCTAGCTTCATTTTATAGTCACTAAGGCCCAAGTCCACCCTAGCGTATCACGATCAAGCTATGCATTAGCTCCTGAAACATATGTGAAAATAAAGTACGTCAGCATAAAAATGCCTGTGAGTAACAAAGGTTTTTGTGAAAATAGGATTCATGACTTACGTTTTAGAAAAGGGTTGTTTAACAAAGTCAGTCATGATCCTTGTAACATGTTTTGATTTATAAATCATTTGAAAAGCGATGATAAAGTAGATGATATGTGAAAGAGTAATGTAAGATTAAATGAATAACTAAGTAAAATGAGTTTGTATATAACGAACAATTTTGTAAAACAATGTCTTGCGAAAAATATGTTATTTGTAAAAATGTATAAGTTCACATTGAATGATTTAAATAACGCTACGACATGTAATATAATACAAGCACTTATATATATAGGAAGTACCAAGGACGTATCCACCATGCTTGTATCACATTACACACGTCTCGTTACTTAAATCACTTACCCAAACAAACCACCAATGTAAGTTGCCCATGTCTAAATCATTTGTCCAATGTTATTGTGAAAACCATGTCAAAGTGGGTATATCAATATCAAAATGTCTATGCCAAATATCAATCATGTAATGTGTAAACAAAATGTCATGTATGGTTAATGAAATATGTATCAACTAAACCATAGGCAAAAATGCACAAAACAATGTATTGAAGTAAAACATGGTTTAAATCAATGCTATGTTTTGTGGAAAATGCATGCTATAATGAATACAGACATTTATGCGGTATTGTGAAAATGCATACATCCAAGCCTTGCAACTGTGGTGATAAACCTTTAAACAAATTAAAGGTCTATCTGTCTAAATGTTTTAATCGAATTCGGTCATTCCTTCCATCCAAACATACCCAGGATGTCAGGAACGGGAGTTGTCAATTCCTATGGTACCATTACCTACTAACGAGCGGCGTGATCAATGTTAATAAATGTATATGGTCCCACTTAAACAAACCAAATGTCATACCCAAGATGTAAGCATGTAAAAAAATGCACTAAGTATGATGAACATACATAGCGTGAAAATGTCATGTAAAACAATGCACTAAGTATGATGAACATACATAGCGTGAAAATGTCATGTAAAAATAAATGCACTAAGTATGATGAACATACATAGCGTGAAATGTCATGTAAAACAATGTACTAAGTATGATGAACATACATAGCATGAAAATGTCATGTAAAATAATGTACTAAGTATGCGCTAAACGAACATACGTAGCGTAAAATGTCATGTAAATCGATGTATTAATGAACATAGCAAGTATATGATATGAAAGCATGAAATCATGAAAGTAACAAGTAGGCACATGTGTTTCACCCCAAAACGTTTGAAAAACAGTAAAAGAGGGGTCTATGTACTCACTTGAGATTGCTTAGAAGTCGTAGGATAACCACCAAGCAATGCTAGAAGATCACGGAATCAAACGGCACCTATAAAGGCATCTACATTAATAAACAGACCTATCGGAGGATCGGGTAGTACGAGGGTTCGCAAACCAAATAAGTGTGGGAACTTATGTAATATGGTTTGACAAAGCCTACATACTAAAACGAAACTTATCCTAAGTGCTTTTGACCCGTTACGACCCGCTTAGGTAGCTTATGCTACTTTAACGCGTCGTTTGCGCAAAACGCGTTTGAATCGCCTAACTAGCTCTATGACAAGCAAGATATGCCTTAACATGAATAATATTGTTGCTAAATCAGTTTAGGCGTCAAAAATTATGTTATATAGGTTTAAAATGAATTTTAGTGTAAAAAGGGCATTTCGGTAATTTACCTAAGGCATAAGAACTACTTATCATACAACTACTTCAACGTCGTGACCATAAGGTATAACCTCGGAAGGTTATTCCCTATACAACTACGGTCACCTAGGGACTATAACCATCGTGATTACGCTCACGTTATGAAGTTCAAACGAACTTCGCATTGACCATAAACTGGTCAATGCAGAAAGTCAAACAAAGTTTGACTTTCGGACTCGAAAAGCAATAAAAGAACGAAGGAATACTTACAACGGGTCCCCGCAAGATTGAATTCCGAGTACTCTCAAGTATGAAGTGTCAAAGCACCCCAACTTAGAGAGCAACCTCAGAATTCAAGTGAGTTTTGCCTTGGGGATGGATGGGTATTTATAGGATTTGGTGAACCGTTAAGATCGTTCCTCGCAAAGCATGCTTCAATCTTGGCCGTCCACCTATAGCCCATTGATTTATAAAACCATGGGAGTCCCAAAACAGCCCATAGATTGCTTAGAAACCATTTGAGAGTGGTTTGGAGCTGCAAAACAGCTGCAACCAGCTGTTAAAAACATTTTTGCAGAACTAGGGACCTGACGCGGCCCGCGTGGGAGTTACCAGATATGTAGGCGGGCCGCCTGGCCAAGTCAAATCAGCAGAAACTTTATAAAATGACAATTTTGGTCCCTGCATGTGTTTAAGGCCATTTTTGACACGTTTAAGGCCCGTTAACCACATTCCAAGCCTCTAAAATGAAGTTAAAGTATAGGAAACTCAAAACATGCTCAAAAATATCTCGGATGTCGGTTCGTTTGGTCGTACGATCACGATGTTCGCTTAATTACGACGGAATGCGCATAAGCGCGAAAAACGATCCAAATTGCGCGACGAATGGATTTTTCTCATGCCAAACATTAAAACATAATATTTTAATGCTTACATAAATTTTTGGATGTCCAGAAGTATTCAGAACGTAAGATATGCGTGAAAGTGCAAACTTATGCACTTTTTCACACTTTTAGTCCCTGAATGAGCATAAAGTTTGTTTTTAGCACACCGAACCCCTCAAAGCCTATTTCTAAGCTATATAAAGGATATTTAAGGTGTGTTTAACTTATGATCATGTTCCGGAATGTTCGTTACAGTTCAGATTGGCATACTTTCGCAGTTTGTCAATTTTAGTCCCTGTAAGCGAATAAACTAGATTTTGCCATACCAAAGCCTTCAAAACTTATTTCTAAGTTATGTAAAGGTTATTTAAGGTATGTTAAGCATAAATTGATGTTCCGGAGTATTTTTCGCATTTAACTGATTATGCTTACGCACCAGTTTGCGTATAATTCTCCAGAAAGCGATATAGGGTTTGAAATCGAATAAAAGTCAAAACATGAAAAATATCAAACATGAATAAACAAACATTGGGATCAAATAACTTTATTTCATTGATAACTGAACTGTTTACAATGATTACAAGTACAGGTGTCACATAGCTCTCCTAAACCCAAGTTCGTTTGAGCCAGGTCTGGTCTTCATGAATGTTGACGTGCAAACCGAATGTACGGAGGGTCAGATGGCGACGTCATAACGAGATCACACACAACCCTAGACTCTCTCTTTCTCTCGTCTTGCTTGGAAACCCGACGGCACACACCTTTCAAACCGAAGATTCATACTACTCGGATCACCTTTGTTACCTCCTAATCGGTTAGTCTTTGTATTGTTTTGTTTATTGAATGATTACATGATTTCATTGCTTAGACTAGAATGATCTTGTATCGTATGATGAATATGATATTTAAGCACAAGGGATGTTAATCGGCCACCATGTTATATACTTGGATTATGGCATGATAATGTTAGATTGGATGTTGCTAATTGATGATGTATAAGTGCTCATGTAATCGGCTGATGTTGAACTCGAATGATATGCTTAGATGATAGGGTTGATCCGTATAAATGTTATAATGTTGTTCACATGTTTGGACTAGGATTCATGCGAGTTAGTAATATAATTGATTATTTGATCGGGTATTAGCATGCTATGAAACTGTTAATTGTTGATTGATGATGATCATGAACATGTTTGAATATGGAATGACAATTGATTTGATCTGATTTTCGAAACTGCCAAAGATGTTTGCTGAAATTACGGAAACTGATAGAGCTGCGAATTATGGAAATTAGGAAGTTGGTTACATTCTGATCTGGACACGGGTTGTGAGTCGAGATCTCCTAGTCTCGACTCGAAACCACAACACTCGCACAAGCAGCACAAGTCGAGACCGAGGTTGTGAGCCCGTTGCGACTCGAAACCGGACCATGATAAGCCGAAACCACAGCTGCGACTCGAAATCTCCTGTTGCGACTCGAGATCGCTGGTTGCGACTCGAGACCAGTTAATTCGCACACACTGTTTTGGACCCTACACTATCACGGGCCCAATTGATTGGGCCAAGTAATGGGACTTGTTTACATATCTGCTAATTGGACTGTTTATGTTAATTGGGCCGAGACCTTTATGTTGGACCTCTTATAAGTTGGGCCGGGTATAGTTCGGGCTTAGACATCCGAATCACATAAGTGGTGAATGCTATACTTTGATTGTTTGCGTGCTTTACGTGTTTGCTGTGATTCATATGTGCATTACTTGAACCAAACCTGATTTGTGTGGTAACCCTGTTAGGACGTGGTTGACCAGAGTTAGTTCAAGAACCCTCTTTCCTTTGTGTATCTGCCTAGCAAACCAAGGTGAGTTCACACAGCCAAGGCATGGGATTCCCGGGTTGGGAATTGGGTTGGAATGTTGATATGGAACGATTACTCGTACTTACGCAATCACTAGACTATAGACCATCGTCCTCAGGATAGTCAGGACACATACGTAAAACCTACGTATATTAGTATCTACCATTGTCTCCCGGGTCGGGAGGACACTTACGTAAATCCTGCATAACCTAATACCCACTACTGTCTTCCGGGTCGGAAGGACACTTACGTAAATCCTACGTAACCCCCACGCGTACCACTGTCCTCGGGGAAGGGCACTCACGTAAAACCTGCGTGACCTTGTACGTATTCCTGTTCTCGGTTTAAGAAGAACACATGGTTGCACTAGTCTAGTAAGTACCATAATGGGAAGCCCCCACTATAAAGGATAGACGTGAGAATCCCTCACCAGTAGTATATACATGTATGGGAAGCCCCCACTAGATGAACTTACGCATTATTGTTATGAACTTACTTTCTGTGAACTCGCTCAACTAGTTGTTGATTATTTGCTGCATGCCTTGCAGGACCCTAGGTACATTGCGGAGCTTGCACAGGGAGGAGCTGGTCGTTGTGGGATAAAGATCAAGAACGATAATTGAACTTATAACTATTTTGGGTTTACATTATTATGCTTCCGCTACTTAAAGAATGTTTGGTTTTGGAACATCAATCATGTTGTGATGAATTACATTAACTACTTATATTATTAAATACTATGTTTGATATGATTGATGGCTTGATCCTGGTCATGTCACGCCTCCATGCGGTGGAACTCCGCGGGTGGATTTTGGGGGTGTGACAGATTGGTATCAGAGCCATTGGTTATAGAGAACTTGGTTTTAATATGGGAAAACGTTTTTATTAAAACCAGACTATAACCAGAACAGTGCTCTCAACGATCCACAACGACGCTTCGCTCCACGTGCAAGACTCGACATCCTAGGTAATAAGGTTTATGTTTATTGCCTGTATACTAGAACTATGTAGAACTTTGCTCGTATTACGCTTAGATACACATGACACTATAGCATGAGAATCCCTACGTGCTTACTCTTTTCTGTCATCGCCCTATTCGCGAACCATTCTTACTTATGCTACTTTTACGATGAAGATCATGTCTGGACGACTTAACATAACTCAAGCCCAGCTAGAGGCACTCGTTCAAGCTCAAGTTGCTGCGGCAGTTGCGGCTGCTCAAGCAGGTAGTACATCCTGCGGTATAGGCACACACTAGGATCTTTAGATCCTACATTAACTCTCGTATTTAACTTCGTCCTATTCATACACAATAGGTCAACACGCGCAGCAGCCTGTCTGCACTTTCAAGAACTTCATGGACTGTCGTCCAAATTCTTTCAGTGGCACCGAGGGGGCAGTGGGACTCCTCCATTGGTTTGAGAAGCTAGAATCCGTGTTCGAAATGTGCGAGTGCCTTGAGGCTCGCAAGGTCAAGTATGCAACTGGCACCTTGGAAGGAATCGCGCTAACCTGGTGGAACGCGCGGGTGCAAATTCTAGGGTTGGCAGCTGCTAACGCCACACCCTGGATTGGTTTTAAGGAACTTATCAAGAGAGAATATTGCACGCGTGAGGATATTCACATGTTGGAAGACGAGTTGTATAATCTGAAAATGGTTGGGTCAGAGATTGAAGCGTATACTAAACGGTCGAATGAGCTGGCCGTGCTGTGCCCAACTATGGTAGACCCTCTAGTGAAACGCATTGAGATGTATCTCAAGGGGTTGGTGCCAGAGATACAGAGCCATGTTACCTCGGCTAATCTCGATAAAATCCAGGATATTCAGCGTCTCTCTCATCGCATCACCGACCAGGCAGTGGATAAGAATAAACTACCTAAGCGTGTCAGCGCTACTGCTACCGTCACTACTCCGGCTACTCCTGCTACTCCTAGTGACAACAAAAGAAAGTGGGATGGGGATTCCAGTAAAGGTTCAGCATCCGTTCAGTCTCAAGCTCAGCAACAGAAGATTGACCACTACCAGAGTCCTGGTCAACAATCCTCTGGTGGTCATAGACGGGGAAGATATCAGGGATTTCACCCCAAGTGTCACAACTGCAACAGGCACCATAGCGGCCCCTGCAACAAGGGTCGTTGCCAAAGGTGTCTCAAGATGGGGCACGAGGCCAAAGACTGTAGGAGCCCGCGGCCTGCAAATCAAAACCAGCAACCTCAACTATCAGCTCCGCAGAACCAGAACCAGAATCAGCAACAGCAACCACAGCGTGGAAACCGGGGATTTTTTCAGTGTGGGGCTGAAGGTCACTTTAAGCGTGATTGCCCTCAATTGAACCAGAACCAGAACCGCAACAACAATCAGATCAACGGGGGAAACAACAACAATGGCAATGAAGCTCGTGGTCGTATGTTCGTGCTGGGTCAAGGCGACGCAAGGAACGATCCCAACGTCGTTATGGGTAAGTTTCTCCTCGACAATATTTATGTTACTGTTTTGTTTGATTCGGGTGCGGATACAAGCTATATGTCTGTGAAAATGAGTCAACTGTTAAAACGCGCACCAACACTTTTACCCACCAAACATGTAGTAGAGTTAGCTAACGGTAAAAGTCTAGAAGCCACGCATGTAGTTCAGGGTTGTAATCTTATCCTAGCTGGTCAAGCTTTCTCTATCGATCTCATTCCCATAGTTTTGGGTAGTTTCGACGTCGTGATTGGGATGGATTGGTTATCCCAACACCAGGCAGAAATCTTATGCAGTGAGAAGATAATTCGCATTCCTCGTTCTGGTCAAGAACCTCTTGAAGTACAAGGCGACAAGAGTGGTGCAGTGGTTGGCATCATCTCTTTCTTGAAGGCTCAGAAATGCTTACGTAAGGGTCACACAGCCATTTTGGCTCTTGTTTCGGATGCATCTACGAAAGAAAAGAGACTGGAGGATATACCGGTCGTACGTGACTTTCCTCAGGTATTTCCTGAAGACTTACCTGGATTACCGCCTCATCGTCAGGTCGAATTTCAAATCGAGCTCGCTCCAGGAGCAGCACCCATAGCTCGCGCACCATATCGTTTAGCTCCATCAGAATTAGAAGAACTGTCAAAACAACTGCAAGAGCTCTTGGAAAAGGGTTTCATACGTCCAAGCTATTCGCCTTGGGGAGCTCCAGTGCTTTTCGTGAGAAAGAAAGACGGTACGTTCAGAATGTGCATCGACTACCGTGAACTCAACAAGGTGACGGTGAAGAACCGTTATCCTCTTCCGCGCATCGACGACTTATTCGACCAGTTGCAAGGGTCGAGTTACTATTCTAAGATAGATTTAAGGTCAGGGTACCATCAGCTGAGAGTCCGTGATGAGGACGTCTCCAAGACAGCCTTCAGAACTCGTTACGGTCACTACGAGTTCCTCGTCATGCCATTTGGGTTAACGAACGCGCCTGCTGTATTTATGGACCTTATGAACAGGGTGTGCAAACCCTATCTTGACAAGTTCGTCATAGTATTCATCGACGACATTCTGATTTACTCCAAGAGTCAGGAGGAACACGAGCAGCATCTCCGCCTTATTTTGGAACTCCTTCGGAAAGAACAGCTGTACACCAAGCTTTCTAAATGCGACTTCTGGCTTCGTGAAGTCCACTTCTTAGGCCATGTGGTGAACAAGGATGTGATCCATGTCGATCCATCCAAGGTAGATTCGATCAGGAACTGGCCTGCACCGCGTACACCGACAGAAATACGCCAATTCTTAGGTTTGGCGGGTTATTATCGGCGGTTCATCAAAGACTTTTCAAAGATCGCTCAACCGCTCACCTTACTGACACAGAAAGGTATCGTTTACAGATGGGGTAATACGCAGGAAACTGCTTTTTAGTACCTAAAGGATAGGCTTTGCAGCGCGCCTATTCTCTCGTTGCCAGAGGGCACAGATGACTTCGTAGTATATTGTGACGCATCAATACAGGGCCTGGGTTGCGTATTGATGCAGCGGGATAAAGTTATTGCCTACGCTTCTCGTCAACTAAAGGTTCATGAACGGAACTACACGATGCACGACTTAGAGCTGGGAGCTGTTGTTTTCGCGCTTAAGATATGGCGACACTACCTGTACGGTACCAAGTGCACGATTTACACCGATCACAGGAGTCTCGAGCATATCTTCAAGTAGAAGGAATTGAATATGCGTCAACGACGATGGGTCGAGCTGCTTAACGATTACGAATGCGCTATCAAGTACCATCCAGGCAAAGCCAATGTTGTGGCTGACGCTCGTAGTCGAAAGGGCACCTTACCAAAGCGCGTGCGAGCACTACAGCTTACCATTCAGTCTAGTCTTCCTGCACAGATACGAGCTTCTCAGATAGAAGCACTGAAACCCGAAAACGTCAAGGCCGAAGCCTTACGCGGTTCACGACAACGGTTAGAACGGAAGGATGACGGCGCCTACTATGTAACGGGGCGTACTTGGGTCCCACTCTATGGCGGTTTACGAGAGCTTGTGATGGACGAAGCACACAAGTCTCGCTACTCGGTACACCCAGGGTCGGATAAAATGTACCACGATATCAAAACAACATACTGGTGGCCAAGTATGAAAGCTCTCATCGCGACTTATGTCGGCAAGTGTTTGACCTGTGCGAGGGTCAAGGTTGAATATCAGAAACCAGCGGGTCTGCTTCAGCAGCCTAGAATACCTCAATGGAAATGGGAAGAAATTTCCATGGATTTCGTTACAGGCCTACCTAGATCTCAGCGTGGGAACGATACGATATGGGTGATCGTGGATCGACTCACCAAGTCTGCACACTTCCTGGCTATAAAGGAAACGGATAAGTTCTCCACTCTCGCAGACATCTACCTCAAAGAAGTTGTTTCGAGGCACGGGGTGCCCACCTCTATCATTTCGGATCGGGATGCACGATTCACATCAGAACTATGGCAAGCAATGCACAGATCTTTCGGCTCAAGGTTAGACATGAGCACAGCGTATCATCCTCAGACGGATGGGCAGTTTGAGCGAACGATTCAAACTCTTGAAGACATGCTTCGAGCATGTGTTATCGATTTCGGCAACGGCTGGGAAAAACATCTCCCTTTGGTGGAGTTCTCATACAATAACAATTATCACACCAGCATACAAGCCGCTCCATTTGAGGCATTGTACGGGCGTAAGTGCCGGTCACCTCTCTGTTGGGCAGAGGTGGGAGATAGTCAGATTACGGGTCCAGAGATTGTAGTGGACGCCACAGAAAAGATTGCGCAGATACGACAATGTATGGCGGCAGCACGCGACCGTCAGAAAGCCTACGCGGATAAGCGTAAAAAGCCTTTGGAATTTCAGGTCGGGGACCGGGTATTGATGAAAGTTTCACCCTGGAAGGGTGTGGTGCGTTTTGGCAAACGAGGCAAACTGAATCCGCAATATGTCGGACCATTCGAGATTATAGAAAGAATAGGCCCAGTTGCCTACAGATTGAACCTACCAGCTGAACTCGGGGCAGTTCACAATGTCTTTCATGTGTCGAACCTAAAGAAGTGCCTATCAGATGAAACCCTAATCATTCCGTTTAAAGAACTTACTATCGACGAGCGGTTGCAGTTCGTCGAGGAGCCTGTAGAGATCACGGACCGGGATGTGAAGGTCCTCAAACACAAGAGAATCCCTCTTGTTCGAGTTCGTTGGAACTCCCGACGTGGCCCAGAGTACACCTGGGAACGCGAAGACAGGATGACAGAAAAGTACCCCCAGTTATTCGGAACCAATGCAACCACTACTGAGGCTGAAGCTACTACTTCGGAATTTCGGGACGAAATTCCAGATCAACAGGGGGAGGATGTGACACCCCAGGAATATCAGTGAACAATACAGCTTACCTAGCTTCCTCAGTGAGTGCGTACCAAATTTCGGGACGAAATTTCTAATTAGTTGGGGATAATGTGACAACTCGAACTTTAGACCTACTTCGTGTAACGATACGTTGTTATGGGAACGTTATTAATTGAATGATTATGTGATTATGTTATTATGTGCTTTACGTGTTACGTGTATGTATTATCACACTAAACGAATCAAACCGCACAACATAAATGAAACGCACAACATGTATCACTCGCACAAGCCCATTCGGGCCTTATACTTTGCACACGGACCATTAGGGCAGCCCAAGTGGGTTCGGCCCACTTCCCTTAACCGTGTAAATCCCATAGTTGGGGATTGGTATTGTTAGTTGGTTACTCAAAACACTATCACACACAACCCTAGACTCTCTCTTTCTCTCGTCTTGCTTGGAAACCCGACGACACACACCTTTCAAACCGAAGATTCATACTACTCGGATCACCTTTGTTACCTCCTAATCGGTTAGTGTTTGTATTGTTTTCTTTATTGAATGATTACATGATTTCATTGCTTAGACTAGAATTATCTTGTATCGTATGATGAACATGATATTTAAGCACAAGGGATGTTAATCGGCCACCATGTTATATACTCGGATTATGGCATGATAATGTTAGATTGGATGTTGCTAATTGATGATGTATAAGTGCTCATGTAATCGGCTGATGTTGAACTCGAATGATATGCTTAGATGATAGGGTTGATCCGTATAAATGTTATAATGTTGTTCACATGTTTGGACTAGGATTCATGCGAGTTAGTAATATAATTGATTATTTGATCGGGTATTAGCATGCTATGAAACTGTTAATTGTTGATTGATGATGATCATGAACATGTTTGAATATGGAATGACAATTGATTTGATCTGATTTTCGAAACTGCCAAAGATGTTTGCTGAAATTACGGAAACTGATAGAGCTGCGAATTATGGAAATTAGGAAGTTGGTTACATTCTGATCTGGACACGGGTTGCGAGTCGAGATCTCCTAGTCTCGACTCGAAACCACAACACTCGCACAAGCAGCACAAGTCGAGACCGAGGTTGCGAGTCCCGTTGCGACTCGAAACCGGACCATGATAAGCCGAAACCACAGCTGCGACTCGAAATCTCCTGTTGCGACTCGAGATCGTTGGTTGCGACTCGAGACCAGTTAATTCGCACACACTGTTTTGGACCCTACACTATCACGGGCCCAATTGATTGGGCCAAGTAATGGGACTTGTATACATATCTGCTAATTGGACTGTTTATGTTAATTGGGCCGAGACCTTTATGTTGGACCTCTTATAAGTTGGGCCGGGTATAGTTCGGGCTTAGACATCCGAATCACATAAGTGGTGAATGCTATACTTTGATTGTTTGCGTGCTATACGTGTTTGCTGTGATTCATATGTGCATTACTTGAACCAAACCTGATTTGTGTGGTAACCCTGTTAGGACGTGGTTGACCACAGTTAGTTCAAGAACCCTCTTTCCTTTGTGTATCTGCCGAGCAAACCAAGGTGAGTTCACACAGCCAAGGCATGGGATTCCCGGGTTGGGAATTGGGTTGGAATGTTGATATGGAACGATTACTCGTACTTACGCAATCACTAGACTATAGACCATCGTCCTCAGGATAGTCAGGACACATACGTAAAACCTACGTATATTAGTATCTACCATTGTCTCCCGGGTCGGGAGGACACTTACGTAAATCCTGCGTAACCTAATACCCACTACTGACTTCCGGGTCGGAAGGACACTTACGTAAATCCTACGTAACCCCCACGCATACCACTGTCCTCGGGGAAGGGCACTCACGTAAAACCTGCGTGACCTTGTACGTATTCCTGTTCTCGGTTTAAGAAGAACACATGGTTGCACTAGTCTAGTAAGTACCATAATGGGAAGCCCCCATTATAAAGGATAGACGTGAGAATCCCTCACCAGTAGTATATACATGTATGGGAAGCCCCCACTAGATGAACTTACGCATTAATTTTTGTTGGTGCATGTTTGTGACAACAGCTTAGATTTGGTCTTTGGATATCTTGTAATTAGTTAAACGATAAACAGTTAGCGGGTTTAGCTTTGTAATAGTTAGTTGTTATGTTTGGGCTAACTAAACCCAAGGAATTGGGTGATGGGGGCGAATTGGGCCTGTCCAATTCGCAGCCCAGGAGTCTTTAACCTAGCCCAGTTGTGAACCTTGTGTTATATAAACAAGGTTAGACATTAGGGTTAAGGTTAATCAGCCAAAACAGTTGTTAGAGAGCAATTTCGTGAGAACATTAGGGTTTGGACGAAATTAGGGTTTGGTTAGGGATCTTGGATTGATTGTAATCAGATTGATAGATAATCAATAAAGATCCGGTTTGAAAGTGAATTGCAGTTTCTGTTTCTACACTTTTCTGCTAATTCTGATCAAGAGGATTCCGCACTCTTGATTGGAAAGACGATTCTGTGACGATCCATAATACATCAAGGGGACCCACAATTGGTATCAGAGCTTTAGGCTCTTGATTGCTCGGTTCAGAATTGTTTGCTGCAGAAACAGGGAGTGATTTCGATTTTTTTTTGTTAAACCTGAAAATTAGGGTTTATACAATTTTCGAAATTTTTAGGTGTTTGATAAAATTTTCGAAAATTTGTTGGCTGTTTTGATATTTTGGTCTGTGTGATTGCTGTTTTGCAGGTTTTAGGGTTTGCAGGACTGTTTTTGGTTGATTGTTTGAGGGATTTTGGCTGGAAACACTTGAAGATTCGAAGATTGTTCTTCGTGTTCTTCGCGTTCTTCGTTCTGTTTCTTGTTAAAATTTTCGAAAATCACTGATATTTGGCTGTTTTGATTGTGCAGATTTGTGTTGGAGAGGAGATAAGATCTTCAAAATTTCGGAAAGATTGGATTTCCATATTGATTTGGCGAAATTGATTAACTTTGCTGACTGACCAGCGAATTTAAGTGATTCAGCATATTTACCAGCGAATTTGGGACATAATTTCACGGTGATCGGCGAATTTAAAATCCAAAGGCGACTTTGGTAATCGTGTTAGTTTCCACAGCGAAATTATCACGGTTTCAGCGATTTTGCCAGTCGTTATAATAGCGAACTGGTTACCCGGCGAAATTAATCTGAGCGAAATTGGCAGCGAAGTTGACCAGCAAATTTAACAGTTCAGCGAAATTGACCAGCAAATTTAACTGATCTGCCAGAGAAATTAAAAGGCCCAGCGAAATTAACCTTCATAACCAGCGAAATTAGGCTAGCAAATTTAAATCTAGCGAAATTAATAACCAAGTGGTGGAATTTCAGTTGGCAAGCGTCGGAAATTTTTCGGTGTTTTGCAAATAGAAATTGATCCGTTACTCGTTAGACAGAACCGTTTGCACCGTTGAACTCGTGTGACTCTGGAAAATCCCGAATTCGGTTTTTGACATTATATATCATTGGATTCGTCTTTTCGAGACGATTCTAACGGTATAATTTGGTAACCACTGTTTTCGGACAACTTTTGTACGGTTTTATCAGTACAGTTACGGTAAAACGTGTTTAAAGATGATTAAAGTGGACAATGTCGAGAAGTGGCCAAAGCTTACAAATGTTAACGAATATGCTGTCTGGAAGGAGGAGTTTGAATTGGCTGTGAAGAGCGAAGATACCAGAATGTGGTATTGTATTATAGATGGATACATGGCTCCTACACGTCGTGTTGAAGGAAGGACAAAAGTGATTTCTTATGACAAGATGGATGAATCTGAGAAACTGATGGTTGATGCTGAGAAGAAAGCTTTAGCAGTGATAAAGATGTCCCTGCCTGAGGGAATTAAACATACCATCAAGCACTATGGGAATTCTTATGATCTGTGGGAAGCTTTACGAAAACGTTATCAGAATTCATCAAGACAGAGTGTAGGAGATCGTGCGTTAGATGAAGAAGCAGTTGCTGTGAAAGAGGAGACGAAGAAAGCTCTTGAACAGATGGTTGAGAAGAAGGCTGCAGAAGTTTCAAAGTGCATGGATGGTGTGAATGAACTTACAACAGAGGTGAAGGTAACACCAGAACCTGTAAGTCATACGTGTCATAATTGCACTGAACTACAGGGTGAAGTTGACAGACTATCGGAGTTAAATGTTCTTTTGATTAAACGAGAGTCAAACTGTTTGGAAAAACTCAAATCAAATGAACAGGAAATTAGCAGTTTAACAAGCAAAGTCAATGAACTGTTACAGGTCATTGATTTGGCTCGTGAAACTGTGAAAGAAACGAATAACGAGCTTTCAGAAAAGTGCACAGAATTGGCTGATGCACAAGCCAAAATTGTAGAACTTCAGGGGAAGTTACATAATTTTGGGAATTCTTCGTTAGTCAGAACTCACATTCAAAAAGGTTTAAAAAGAAGTAATGATAAAACAGGGGTGGGGTTTACTAAAGCTTCATCTTCTGACTACTCATTTTTACCAACTGAAGATGAGCTAACTGATTTTGTAACCACTGCACATGTAGTGGATCCGATAGCTGTGGACTTGCCAAGTAGTCCAGTTTCTTTGAAAGAATCTGTTGGGTCTAACAGTACACCTCATAAAGTGGATGAGGATACTGAAGACAAAAAGACCAACACATTTAAAAAGGGATCAAACAAAGAGAAAATATCCTGTTTTAAATGTCACAACAAAGGGCACGTGGCGAGTTGTTGTCCTTTGAAGAAAGGTAAGCAAAAAGTTGACGAAGTTATTGACGGGAATCAGGTTGGGTCAAGCAATAATGTGAAATCAAGTTGTCAGACAAAGAAATCTGAATCCAGTTCAAAGACTTCCAATAAGAAGTTTTCGAAAAAGAGATCGTGCTTCAAATGCCACACCAAAGGACATGTAGCTAGCTGCTGTCCTAACAAAAAGAATGAAGCACAGGTGAGTGAGGAGAAAGGTTCAAATTCTCCAAAGAAATCTGCTCCCAAGCAACCACAGAATGTTGCTGTTGGTGTAGATAAGGCTGAAAAAGGAACTCCTCAAGTTCCTCGTTTTCAAAGAAATCAACAAAGATTTCAGCCTAGATCTCCATCAAGCAGATATCAGAGACCTAGAAGCAGTTCACCTAAAATGAACAATTTTAATTCAAATAATTTCAGAGGTCAAAGTCAATATCAAAATCGATACCAGAATAATGGTGGTCGAAATTTTTATAACAATGGCTTTAGAAATTATAACTATAATGCTTCTTGGAGTCAAAATCAAAATTTCCAAAGGTCAAATTGTCCAAATGTATATAGGAACCCTCAGGACCAAAGGCCTAGTGGAAATCAAAACCCATTTCCATCAACAGGTCTAAGATCCAAGACTCCAGTTAGGAGTAATGGATATTGGATGGATGTTCCAGTGGTTGGTGAATTTGGACGACCCAAGACCATTAAGGCTTGGGTCCCCCAATCTAACTAATTTCTTAAGTTAGTGTGTGCAGGAGCTGCTAAGGAGGAGTATCAACTTATGTTGATATTGGCTGCTTCAGGCACATGAAGGGGGGTGTGAGATTGTTGATATTTTTTTTAAAATGATTTAAATTGAAGTTCAAAGTGCTGAGTTGACACAGAGGATCACCTGGCAGATCTTTATACTAAAGCATTTGACAGGGCTCGCTTTGAACACTTAGTCGAACTCAACGGGATGAGGAATCCTGAATAACTGGTTTTTCATAAGAATTTTTGTAAATAGTTTACTGCTTTTCTTAAAAAATCAAAAACACAAAAAAAAATTGAAAAATCAAAAACAAAAAAAATAAATTAAAATATAGAAAATCAAAAATGAGATATCACTGTGTGAAAAAGGAGAAATGATAGTACATCAGCAAGTTAGACTGTCACACTGAAATTGAACATGAATTGCTTAAGTGTGATAGCAGCTTCATTATATGATGTACCAGTAGGCAAAAGCATGAAATAATCAACTTACCTATGTGATATAAACTTAAATGATTTGAATATGAGTGGGGAACACATTAGTGATGTATGGTTTAATGACCTTAATTCTTGCGTTGATAGATTGCCAACATCTGAAGTTTTGGGTCTTTATACTGTTATTTCATCTAGGGATATCTTGGCTGTCTGTCTGTTAGAACAAAAATTGTACATGACCCCAGGAAAGATAGTCACTTGGAATTAGCTCATTTCTATTAGAATGTCTGTATATTTCCCGATACACACAATTTTGATCTGATTCTGAAATCTTCTCTGAAAAAAGTCGTGTACCTCCTCTGCTGCATCCAGATATATGCTGACCTGGAGGTGCTAGGCAACGACAGCTTCTGCTGCATCCAGATACATGCTGACCTAGCTGTACGTTGTCGCACTATAGATCTAATACACCCGAAAGAGGCCCTCAAGTGCCCAAAAGAAACCCAAGAAACCTATATCAAACTGAGAAAATCTCATTTGATTTGTATATTATACCATCTCTACTAAAGATCTATTCTGTTCTCTTCTAAACCTATTCCTAGTTAAGATTTCAGAACTCTGGATTGGACTTGTGAAATATGTGGTAGGGAAGATACTTGCATGATAGAGTGTGCTGTTTATATTTCCAGGATTTGATTTATATTTTATTGGGTGTTCATAGTTAAGCAATTAAAACATGATAACACATATTATATGCAGAACTAGACACAGTCAGGATATCTTAAAATATGACATCAGTATACTCACCTACTACGATGAATCTTTGTGCATACCTTGATCGCGGGGGTATATCCTGAAGTGGGACACACTAATATTTCAGTAATTAAAATTACCTTAACGTATCATATGGTAATGGTACTTGAAATGTTCATGCATTTTGTTTAAGTGGACAAACATACTGGTAATCGTCTTGAACTGCTTTTCATGAAAAATTACATAAAGAATTATCTAATTGTGTGAAACAGTTTGATTGTGCTGATATGATCTTCTTACCAGTGATTCTCACAAATATAGAGTGTTTATTGCTTTTGTATTTACTTGCTTTTAGAAAATATAAAAATCCAAAAATAGTGTCTTTTTCTGTTTAAAATTCTTAACGTACGGAAAACTGTTATTCTTGGAGGAATTGTTACTGATAGGGGGAGACGGTGTTAGAAAGTGAGCTCAAAATTTTCAATCAGGCAGGTTCTTGTGTGTTGAGCAAAATGTTTTGCGTGTTGATGATTTTGAAAAAGCTTAATCTGTTACACAGTTTAACTAATCTCTTGAAAAATAATAATTTATTTAACTTATGTTGAAAAATTCTTATGGTTTCTCGAGATGTTGGTTTTATAGTGTTCAGATTGAAGCGGTTTGTTGCTGAGAAGTTGCTGTGAGGTGTGAAGATGAGAGTTTGATTGGCTGCATGGTAGAACCTCCTTTCTATATTGCAGACAATGTTGAAGAGTTTGAAGATTGCTTTGCAAATGCTGAACTGGAGTTTACTCAAACGCTAACGTGTTGAAGATTTGGTGATTGGATGCATCAGCTTAGGGGGAGTCTGTTGCTGACAGAAGCTATTGAAGCTGAAGCTATCCAAAGACCAAAGACAGTGCGAGACTACATAAAGATTGCAAGAAGACCGAAGACAAAGTTTTGACTCAAGACAAAGTTTTTATGAAGCTATTGTCAAGGGGGAGTTTGTTGGTGCATGTTTGTGACAACAGCTTAGATTTGGTCTTTGGATATCTTGTAATTAGTTAAACGATAAACAGTTAGCGGGTTTAGCTTTGTAATAGTTAGTTGTTATGTTTGGGCTAACTAAACCCAAGGAATTGGGTGATGGGGGCGAATTGGGCCTGTCCAATTCGCAGCCCAGGAGTCTTTAACCTAGCCCAGTTGTGAACCTTGTGTTATATAAACAAGGTTAGACATTAGGGTTAAGGTTAATCAGCCAAAACAGTTGTTAGAGAGCAATTTCGTGAGAACATTAGGGTTTGGACGAAATTAGGGTTTGGTTAGGGATCTTGGATTGATTGTAATCAGATTGATAGATAATCAATAAAGATCCGGTTTGAAAGTGAATTGCAGTTTCTGTTTCTACACTTTTCTGCTAATTCTGATCAAGAGGATTCCGCACTCTTGATTGGAAAGACGATTCTGTGACGATCCATAATACATCAAGGGGACCCACAATTTTATGAACTTACTTTCTGTGAACTCGCTCAACTAGTTGTTGATTATTTTCTACATGCCTTGCAGGACCCTAGGTACATTGCGGAGCTTGCACAGGGAGGAGCTGGTCGTTGTGGGATAAAGATCAAGAACGATAATTGAACTTATAACTATTTTGGGTTTACATTATTATGCTTCCGCTACTTAAAGAATGTTTGGTTTTGGAACATCAATCATGTCGTGATGAATTACATTAACTACTTATATTATTAAATACTATGTTTGATATGATTGATGGCTTAATCCTGGTCATGTCACGCCTCCATGCGGTGGAACTCCGCGGGTGGATTTTGGGGGTGTGACAATAAACAACACACCATGCAAATATAACTAACAAGTAGGTAACATAATCATAGACCATGCCATCTAAAGGGTTTAGCCTTGCACGTGGAGCGAAGCGTCGTTGTGGATTGTTGAGAGCAATGTTCTGGTTATAGTCCGGTTTTAATAAAATCATTTTTCCCATATTAAAACCAAGTTCTCTATAACCAATGGCTCTGATACCAATCTGTCACACCCCCAAAATCCACGCGCGGAGTACCACCGCTTGGAGGCGTGACATGACCGGGATCAAGCCATCAATCATATTGAACATAATGTATAATAGTTAAAGTAATTCGTAAAACTCAATTCAATACAATTGACGTTCAAACCAAACTTTGTTTAAGTAGCGGAAGCATGTAAGTAAACCCAACATAAATAATAACTTGATATGTCATACGTGTTCAACACTGAAATCACGAATCCTTGTCCACAACGACCTGCTCCTCCCTGTGCAAGCTCCATATGTACCTAAGGTCCTGCAAGGCATGCAGCAGAGAGTCAACAACTAGTTGAGCGAGTTCACAGTAAACAGTTCAGAAATAGTAATAGTAAGGTAAACCTTATGTTCGTTTATTAGGTCATGTATTCGTATTAGTTCATATCGCGGCCCTCGAGGCATGTATGCGATGATTGGGGAAGTTCCCAAGTATTCTAGACTAGGTATGTTTGTATCGCGGCCACCCGACATGTATGCGAAGTTTGGAGTATAGTTCGTGGCCTTCCTAGGCATGTGTGAGAATGCTTACTCATAATATCGCGGCCAACCCTGGAGTGTGTGCGAAGATCAGATCAATTTGGTACCATTAGTCTAGTTGTATCTTATCAATAACCCTTCCTCACCCGAGGACCATATAACTAAGTTCCATGTGCTAGGTAAACACAAATAAATAATCCAACCCATTCCCACCCTGGGAACCCATGCCTTGGAAAGAGTGTGAACTCACCTTGGTTTGCTCGGTAAGTTTATCTACGTATTCAAGTTGGTCACTCAAATCCTAGCATGGTTATCAAAACCAATCAGTTTCTTAATCACATAACGCAAGTTGTACCACATATTATGCAAGTAACATACACACATCACAATGCAAATCGTAACAGTTGATCATGCATTAATTAGTCCGTTATCATCGTTAAATCACAAGACAAATATTTGAACGTCATACAAGTTTACATTACAAACTTATTGTGCAAACATACCCTTAATCGTCCATAACGTTCATTACGCAGGAATGCATCCCATTAATTCTAAGGCCCAACGAGAGTATATAGCCCACAATTAGGTGTGCGGTTAGTTATTATTGTGTGATTCGGGTATCAAGTTTTAGGCGCCCTTATGAATACACGTTCTAATACGGATGAGCAGCCCACTCATGCATAACCCGGAAAGTGTGTGGCCCAAAGGTTAATATGACAACTATTACTTCAATGTTAACGTATTGATCCATTAGATAATATGTCACTTTCATGAGCATGGCCGATTAACTAAATTATCATATATGATCAAGGCAAATTTAATAACATGTATTCATCAAATATCGGCCCAACTACTATGCATGCAACCTGTTGAAATATTCAGCCCAAATACAAATCAGAAATCCCAGATCATGCTTTCAATGTTCATAACAGTTATCACATAACCATAAATCATACAATCTAAGGAATAAATAAATCATGCCAACCCATATTCAGTTCAACTCCAACCTTACACTTACCACTGATTCCCTAAACCATAGGTGTTAAACCTCGGCCCAACTACTCACTTATGCGGCCCAATTTAATTCACCAATTCATATAACCAATTTATATAATTTGTTAACATAGATCAGAGAGCTAACTATGACATGCAACCATTTAAAATATCTGACATACATGCAGATTACTTTTGACTTAATGACATTATTTCATGTGAAGATGATATAAGCCGACAATACACATCACCATAGTATTCCTATTGGGCCGCACTATTGAGTTAATAAAATCTAATTGAGCCGTTGAATGAACATCACGTAACAATTTATTAGATGAGCAGGATATATACAATCAATGCAAAACATTAGTGGCCGATAATTTAACATATATATTATCAGTACAATCAACACATAAAGAACAATCCTAGCAATAAACAACATACTAGGGATGCACTAACCAAGATCTTGATTAACAGGATGATATCACACGAGGGGGGTGTCTCCACTAGAATCGTGCGATCAGAGGGAGCTTTAGGGTTCTTTGACTTGTGTTTTAAGTTTTGTCCAATCGACAATCAGGTTACGTATTCATATAATAGTGGGGGTTGGGCGGTTTACATTAACAGTCAAAGTGGGCTCAAGCCCATCTATTTGGGCTGTCGCACAACATGAAAGGAAATAAGGCCATGAACATCTTACGTATACTAGTTATAAAGCCAAACAAAACAAAGTGGGTCGGTTATCTTGTTACAATAATAGTTGGGCAGTGGGCCGAGATCCAATTCAACAAAAGTGGAAACAAGAAGTATGCAATGGGCTCAGGTGACCCGTGCTGTGGGCCGGTACGTTGTCGGATTTCTAAGTGTGAAAATGTGGCCCAGAAGGTGTGCGGCACATTACAAATCAAATTATTGTATTTGTAAATTCAACGGAGATATACGAACAAAACGTTTAACCTGGAGAATGGAGGTTAAGATCGAAGTTATGATCACGAGTGTCACACCCCGACCACGTAAAACAACAAAACGTGGCGGAATCGTCGGGGAGTGTTGTAACAGAATCATTGTTTCATAACACATGGAAAATTGAAATATTGTTTTATTGATTAAAAGAGATACAATTTCTTAACAAACAAATAAGTATAACATAATTAACTAGTCTTGCATCTTTTATTGTCACTAAGGCCCAAGTCCGCCTATGTGTATCTTGATCAATCCTATGCATCATCTCCTGAAACACATGTGAAAATAGGTACGTCAGCATAAAAATGCCGGCGAGTAACATAGGTTTTGTGAAAATAGGATTCATGACTTATAAGTTTAAGAAAAGTGTTTAATAAAAGTTAGTCATGAACCTTGCAAAATGTTTTGTTTTGTAAATCATTTGAAAACGATAAAATTTGATGATATGTATAAATAAAAGAATTTTGTATGGTTAAAGAATAACCAAGTAAAATAAGTTGTATAAAGCAAGTTGTTTTTGTAAAACGAAGTCTTGTGAAAAATGTATTATTCGTGTAAAAATGTATAAGTCCAAACTAAATGATTTAAATAACGCTATGAAATGTAATACAACACAAGCACTTATATATAGGAAGTACCAGCGGCGTATCCACCATGCTTGTAGCATACTACACACATATCGTTACTTAAGTCACTTTAAACAAACCACCAAAGCATATAGTTCATGTTCAAACCAATCATCAAATGTTCTTGTCTAAACCATTGTCAATGTTTAAAACCCAAAATGTAGTCATGTAGTTATGTGTAAACAAAAGTTATGTATGGTAAGTAACAAAATGAGAATACTTAACCATAAGTAAAAAAAGGAACAAAACAAAGTATTTTGAATAAATCAAAAAGTTATGTTTTGCCAAGTAAAAACACTTGTTTTATTGATACAAACATTTATGTGGTAAGTTAACGCATACATCCAAGCCTTGAGACAGCAGGATAACCTTAGAGTAAATGTTATCAAAGTAAAATGTTTTCGGATTCGGTCATTCCATCCATCCAACAAACCTAGGATTTTATGAACGGGATTTGTCAAGTCCTATGGTACCACTACCTACTACCGAGCGGCATGATCGGTGTTAATGAATGTAATAAAGAACCGTTTTAAACAAACCAAATGTTATACCAAATGTAAACATGTGAAAACAATGCACTAAGTATGATGAACATACATAGCGTGAAATGTCATGTAAAACAAATGCACTAAGTATGATGAAAATACATAGCGTGAAAATGTCATGTAAAATAAATGCACTAAGTATAATGAACATACATAGCGTGAAAATGTCATGTAAAATAAATGTACTAAGTATGATGAACATACATAGCATGAAGATGTCATGTAAAACAATGTACTGAGTATGCGCTAAACGAACATACGTAGCATAAAATGTCATGTAAATCGATGTATTAATGAACATAGCAAGGATATGATATAAAAGCATGAAATCATGAAAGTAACAAGTAGGCACATGTGTTTCACCCCAAAATGTTTGAAGAACAGTAAAAGAGGGGTACTATGTACTCACCTTGGGTGCGTTTTTAAATGTTAACACAATCCCTCAAATTGTTTATGCGTCCTAAATAAAGTAAGGATGATTTTTAATACTCAAAATTCACACAAATACCGAAGTTTCTCCGATACTTAGAATTTTCACATAACTTTGAGTTTTCTCGAAAAGTTATTATTTTTTATTATTTTAGTGTATTTGTATATATACATATACTCAAGCGTAATACGCATAATCTTGTCAATACTAACACATCATCATACACATATTGTAAAACACATAGCACATTGTGACTGATGTGTTGAAAAATACACATATTTGTCCCATGTAAAATGTATAATTTTTGTATAGTTTTTATTTGTTTTATTTAGTTTTTAGTATTATATTACATTATTTGGGGTTTTGGCAGGTCCTGGTGAAAATGGAGCAAAAACGAGTAATATTAAAATAACCAGCCAGTTGGGCTGAATGAAGTGCCATGAACCGAAAAATAATTTGCAGCCATTTCCTGGTATACTACATCATCACATGGCCATGTTTGATGTTATAAGTGTGGTGGGGGCAATGAAAGGCTTAAAAGCCTAGAAGAATTCGTAAGTCCATGTATTGTGCTTTTGAATCAATATTAGATTCTTGGATGCACATAGAATCAGCCATATTATACAAATATAATATTCATTGGACGACAACAATGACAATAAAAGAAAAAAGAAGACATGAAGTCAGAAGGGGGAGGCACAGATTTGGGGCTGTTCACGTTTCATAAGGTCATTGGGCCATGCCCACTTCACCTTTTAAAAGAATAGGCTAGAGCCCACTTCGTGAAAGATTGAGGGGATTTTTTTTTGACGGCATACATATACCAGACGACAGCAAGCAATTGAGAGGAGAGTTTGACAAAAGGAGGCGACAACGACAGGAAAAAAAAAAGAAAAGAGTGGTTCGAGGGTTCAAGCCGCGATCAAGATTAAGTCCGGGTTTGATATTTATTAGTATTCAATTTTGTTAAGACTTTGTGTTTTCAGATTTGATACTATGATATATTTATTATTTGAGACTTATTTCTTTTTAGCGACTATGATTCTTGGCTAATCTTTCATGCTACCTGGGTTTAGATGAACTTGATGATTGTAATGCGTTTGTGACATGTTCTCGGTTATTTGATGTGATTTACATAACTTTTCTTTGATATTGATCTTGATATTGCATGTTGGTATGTTTTGGTTATTTTATTAGTCAATAAATTCAACGGTTTAGGCACGAAGAAATTCCCCCTAGACTTAGGATTTAATTTAATTCGTTGATCTTAGGGTTTTCGGGTTAGGTATTGTGTTGAGAAATTGACCAAGTTGACTAATAATTAAAATCACTATATTAAAACTTGCATCCTCATCTTGTGACTCGAAAGACGATTAGGGTGAGCTAGGTTATTAGCTAATTATTGGTGGGTAGATTGGGTGACCGATAGCTTTCGATGCTAACCCTCTTATGCAGCCACAATCATATCAGTCTTGGAATAGGCAACCTGAACGAACACCAGAGAGCTTCCGTGACTGGGTTAAGGCTGCTAAGGAAGAAAGAGAAAGGGGAATTCGAGCCGCACTTGATAGGTTAAATTCACAGAGCTTGAAGAGCCAAGGTCGTTACACGTATGATGTGAATGGGAATTATCTAGGATATCAAACGGCTGATGGTGAGATGGATTACACAATTTTAGATCCGGGGGGAGAAGTGTGCATGGGGATCTCACAGTCAGGTAAATATTACGATTCTACTTTTAATAATTATAATTCTCATGAATCAGATTTACCCTTGTCTTGTGAGGATGATGACGTGCAGGTTTCACATTTTGAGCCCGTGTATGAAGAAGATGAGGATCACACTCCTGAACCGGAGACGATAATGGACGTTGAAGTCCCACCTCCGGTTCAACAAGTCGTTAATTCCAGCTATTGGTGTCCCACGCCATGGAATATCGATGATGGCTTTTGGAGTGATGATGATGAGGGGGTAGTAGAAGAGGCAGAGTTGGAGGTGCCTGACTACACCACGTCCCCTAGAAATGAAGAAGCTAGTGAGCCACTAGACAAGATGGAAGATGCGAAAATTGAGGAGCATGTACCATCTTGGGAGGAGGAGTTTGGTGATGAGTTGGTAGGTTTGCCAACTCTTGAAGATGAAGAATTTGACCCGGTTAGTGATCTCGCCTATCTAGAGACGTTAGTTGTAGAGACGTCAACCATGGAGATCAAATATATACCAAACAAAGAAGAAGTGAAAGTGGCTGAGGAGTTTGATAGCCGGCCCGTGGAAAAGCTAGAAGTTGGATCGCCAACATATTTAAAATCATGGGAGAAGGCACAAAAATGCTTGGATCAACATAGTTCGAGGATTCAGAGATGGTGTAAACAGAAGCAAAGGGAGAAACTGAAGTGTAAAGACAACCATCTTCCTCATTACATGCATCGTATCAGGTTTGGTCCAGGTAAATTTAAGTTTCGGTGGTCTGACCCGTTAAGGTTTTTTAAAATATTTTATTATTCCACTAAAAACTTTTTTAATTTTTATGAGGACCGGGTGGAATTAAATGGGTTAGACCGGGTTCAGATAAAGGAGAAACCTCCTGATTAAATTCAAGTGTGGGGAGGTTTGTAGAGTTTGTATTTTGAGTCGTTTATTTTGTACCATGAGTCTAATTTAGTAGTTTTGAGTCGTTTTTTTAGAGTCGGCACTGCTTTGGTTTTGCTTGTTTTTGTTTATGCAGGTTTGAATATGGACCACCCGTACTCAATCTCCATTCGGGTGATTTCGGAGCTGTTAAGCAGATATCAAGCATTTTCCAAGTATACCTGTCAGAGTCAAAGCCGATCGCGACCGAAATGCTATACGATCGAGCTGGATTGGACGAGAGTTTTGGAACATACGCCTTATTAAAACCAGCTAAGTCCTTTCCAATTTGCCCTTAGTCTTTTATTTCTTATTTATTTTTAGTCTTTTGAGTCAGTTTCCATCCTACATTGAGGGCAATGTAGAGTTTAAGTGTGGGGATGGGAAACTATCGTTTGTATTTAGTTACTAGAGTCTTGAGTCAAAAAAAATCAAAAAAAAAAAATAAAAAAAAAATTGAAAAAAAAATAAGTTGCGAGTCCCGGTCCTTTAGCGCATAGAAAACGAAAAACCTTTTCAAAACGTCGGTCAAAAGCGGTTTAACTGTAGAATTTGCGAGTTGGAGAGCACATGTTTCTTTAAGTTGCGGGATAGTAGGTTGATTGATTCTGTTTTTGGGAAGTAAAAGGTTTTGGGATGCCTAGGATAGTGGATTGAGCCGGAGAGTTGATTGATCATGCATTATTGATATCGTTAGCCCTTATTTTCCACATGATAGTGAGATTTGAGCCTTTATATGTTTATATTTATATGTTCATTACTTTCGTTTCATGTGTGTTTACCGACTTTGTTGCATTACTTTAGAACTTGTGTGTTTTGATACAGTTTGAGACCTTCGGTTAGGATTTGGCATGGATATGATAGAGGCATTAGGATTGTTTATGTAGCCTTTGTGTTTGACCCGTTTCACCACTACCCTTAGATACACCACTTTGAGCCTAGCCATTCGTTTGTTACCCATTTGTGATTTGATAGCCGGATCATATTTTGTATTGTTATCTTTATCTAGAAAATGAAAAAAAAAAGGAAAAAAAACAAAAAAAAGAGAAAAAAAAAAGAAAAAGGAAAAAGAAAATGACCAATATGTTGGTATTTGTTTCGTGCTTATCCGGTTTACCTTGTGATTTTGTGTTTAGCCACTTATACCAAAAAAAAAAATGAAAAAAATATAACCTACCCTTAGCCCTTACCTACCCAATAAAGCCCTCTTGATCCGTGTTAAATCTTAACAAATAGGTGAAAATCTGATTGACGTACAAGCTTATGATAGTATGCTTCATAGTTTGGTTTTGAGACTTCACTCAAAAAAATTACATATTTATCAGCCGAGAGATGAGTGACATTGTGAGGGGTGTTGACAGTGCATGATTGGTTGCTTGAAGGTAAGAAAAGCTTGATTAGGTAGGCCCGTTTTCATTTAAATATTATGATTCGTCAACCTTTTGAACGTTGTAAGTCTTGCGAAACCGCTGTGTTTAATGATTTCGTAGTTCGCGTTATAATTTGTTTGAGACTTGCGTTATTGTTAAGTGTTTAAGTTGAACATATTGCTTGGGATTTTGCATAAGTTTTTTTCAGGGACGAAAAAGGTTCAAGTGTGGGGATATTTGATGTGTTGAAAAATACACATATTTGTCCCGTGTAAAATGTATAATTTTTGTATAGTTTTTATTTGTTTTATTTAGTTTTTAGTATTATATTATATTATTTGGGGTTTTGGCAGGTCCTGGTGTAAATGGAGCAAAAACGAGTAATATTAAAATAACCAGCCAGTTGGGCTGAATGAAGTGCCATGAACCGAAAAATAATTTGCAGCCATAGCCATTTCCTGGTATATTATATCATCACATGGCCATGTTTGATGTTATAAGTGTGGTGGGGGCCATGAAAGGCTTAAAAGCCTAGAAGAATTCGTAAGTCCATGTATTGTTCTTTTGAATCAATATTAGATTCTTGGATGCACATAGAATCAGCCATATTATACAAATATAATATTCATTGGACGACAGCAATGACAATAAAAAGAAAAAAGAAGACATGAAGTCAGAAGGGGGAGGCACAGATTTGGGGCTGTTCACGTTTCATAAGGTCATTGGGCCATGCCCACTTCACCTTTTAAAAGAATAGGCTAGAGCCCACTTCGTGAAAGATTGAGGGGATTTTTTTTGACGGCATACATATACCAGACGACAGCAAGCAATTGAGAGGAGAGTTTGACAAAAGGAGGCGACAACGACAGGAAAAAAAAAGAAAAGAGTGGTTCGAGGGTTCAAGCCGCGATCAAGATTAAGTCCGGGTTTGATATTTATTAGTATTCAATTTTGTTAAGACTTTGTGTTTTCAGATTTGATACTATGATATATTTATTATTTGAGACTTATTTCTTTTTAGCGACTATGATTCTTGGCTAATCTTTCATGCTACCTGGGTTTAGATGAACTTGATGATTGTAATGCGTTTGTGACATGTTCTCGGTTATTTGATGTGATTTACATAACTTTTCTTTGATATTGATCTTGATATTGCATGTTGGTATGTTTTGGTTATTTTATTAGTCAATAAATTGAACGGTTTAGGCACGAAGAAATTCCCCCTAGACTTAGGATTTAATTTAATTCGTTGATCTTAGGGTTTTCGGGTTAGGTATTGTGTTGAGAAATTGACCAAGTTGACTAATAATTAAAATCACTATATTGAAACTTGCATCCTCATCTTGTGACTCGAAAGACGATTAGGGTGAGCTAGGTTATTAGCTAATTATTGGTGGGTAGATTGGGTGACCGATAGCTCGGGCTCGTTTATTGCATCGTAATTAAGGTTTCCTAGGATTTCAATTATCAAAGTTGGGTTTGCTTTGCGATTTTGGGATCTTCTCTTAACATAACTGTCTCTGAGGTCAAAAGGATTCTATTTTCGTAGGATTTGGTATCGATAGCTCGAGCCGGTTCGTTCTAGCACTTCACATTTAGTCTTGCTTCTTCATTTGGGACATCCCTAGCGGGGGGTCAATTGAGGGAAATAGATATTTAACCATTATCATTGTCACATTAGCATTGCATGATTCTAGGGATTCGATACCTAGGTAGTTCTCTCTCATCACTGTCTGCTTTCCGTCACTCCATCTTGCTTGCTTGTTCTGTTCTCTTGTTTACTTGCTTAAGTATTTAATTAGATTATTAGTTTATTAGAAAAAACTCAAAAATACAAATTAAAACCAATTAAGTATTAGTTGAGTCAGAGTCTAGTTAGCGTCGCTAGTGTCTCGTGGGTTCGATACTCGGACTTCATTAGGCTTTACTACGTACGATAGGTACACTTGCCTGTCTTGTGGTCTAGCATTAGCATAGTCTTAGTTTATAAATTTAAAACTAGGGTGTCTAGAGTAGGTTTAGTTTTTATTAGACCACATTTACCACATCAGTGACACATTAAATTTACTTATGAACAACTCATTCTAGTTATGTTGAAAAACACTTATTTTAGCGTTTCGGTAACATTTTTGGACGTCGGAAGCCACGTATGACTAACAAAACACGAAGTAAACTTAATATAAGTCAAAACTTATTTTTATACCAAAAATATCATTTTGGTTACTGATCTAAAACAGTTTTGTAAAAGTCCTCCGAAAAGGCGATTTTTAACCGTTTTACCGCATAGTTTTGCATCAAACGTTACCCGAACCATCCGAAATCGAAACGACTTGAAATTTTGACACAACCCATGTTATTTACTGAATCAAATAATGGTTATACTCACAATAGTGCAGGTCTTAAATAGAGCATATAAATCATGCAAATCTCACATATTTTATCACTTTTTAAGCTATATGTACAACACGCAATGCTACCAAACCTATGTCAAAGTTTTATGCCATTATATTACACCAAATAATGTTATTTTTAGTGCTTGTAACCTGATCTAAAACAGTTTTTGTCATATAACCATTTTTCATCATCTCTTGAGCTTTAAATCGACATATTCCTTCATGTACAAGTGCCTAAATCATACTATCATATCATCAACATTTTATGTTAATCTAAATGCATCAAATATATGATATTTTCAGATTTATTTGCTGATGTGTTTAGGAATTTAACATATCATACTTAGATCATCAATCACTTGCATTTAACCTATTATTCAAGAACATGCAACAACATAAACAAGTACTTAACAAGAAGTCAAACTTCATGTTGGTGCACTACATCTGTTGATTCCGTCTAGGTGTCTAGGATCATGTCTTATATCATATTGTATAGCATAGGGCTCGAAATACGAGAAAACGGAAGTCTGTATAGGTTTTAGGTTGTTGGGTCGCCTATATGAACATAGAGAGTCTGGATCGCTTTTATGGCACTTCATGGGTCGCTTTTAGGAACAATGTTGGACCGCTCATGTGTCACATGATCACATGAGCGGCCCGAGTCTCCTATAAATAGCCCATGAGCGATTCATTTGGTGAGACCTTGATTTCCAAGCCGAAGCTCTGCCGGTGTGATGTTTGAGCTGTAAAACGTTTCAAATCAATACAAAAAAGAGTTAGAAGGAAGAACGTGCTATATCTACTTGCTTTTCTTATAATTCCGCATCTGAATCGCAAGTGCAAACCTCTGAACGACTCGTTTGGGTCAGCACACGATCCTACAGGTGGTATCAGAGCTTAGGAGGAGGTTTTCTACAGAATATAGCCGATTTTCAGTGTTGTTTCTCACTTCTACACCTTCTTTTCTCATTTCGAGGAGATTTCATGGTCAAAAATCGTTCAAATTTTCACAGACTGTTCATTATAGTACCGAGACAAACCCTTGGGAGTTTCATACCAAAATTCAGCCTATAAACAGATTAAAATTTGTTCGAAATATGAACCCCTTGTATGACATCATCATGGACCGCTCGTAGGGTATTAGTTTGGACCGCTCATTACTTCAATTCTCTGGACCGCTCAAAAGTTAATCCTTTGAACCGCTCAAAAGAACCTTATGGACCGCTCGTGTGAATCTTGGTGAACCGCTCCAAATTTACTGTCTGAACCGCTCATTCAGACATATCTTGAACCGCTAGAGTGAACATTTGTAGACCGCTCATTTGAACTCGTGTGGACCGCTCGTATAACACTTTCTGAACCGCTCATTCAGACAAGTGTTGAACCGTTCGAAAATCAAGTTATTGAACCGCTCATAGTTTGTCTTCTGGATCGCTTCAAAGGATTGTTCTAGATCGCTTTTGTGACTGTTGGTGAACCGCTTATTTGTCTGATATCTTGAAATACGTGCTAAATCAAAATGAATTCAGAATTCTTCAACGCTTTTGCTACATCGACCACTCCAGCAGCAATTGCTCAAGCAATGAACTTGGAAAATGAGACGGGGACAACTCAAAAGCCCCCTAGATTGATGAGCATCGAGGAGTACTATGGTTGGAAGGATAGATTTGAAAATTGGGTTCAAGCTAACCATCTGAGATCATGGGAGTGTATTTTGGAAAAGTATACATTACCTCGAACCGAGTTGCAAGTCATTAAAGAGATTTCTGAGTTTACCGATCAAGAACGGGCAATGTATAAAGCTGAAAAAATGATGATTAGTTTGTTGCAGCAAGCGATTAAAGAGGATATATTCATTTTATTGCAACACGACAAAACTGCTAAATCGATTTGGGATGCATTGAAAGTCAAGTTCGAAGGTAGCGAGAACATGATTAAAAGCAAGAAAGCTTTATTGAAAAAGGAATTCGATCTGTTTAATAGTTTGCCGGGCGAGGATACCAAGAAATTAATTGAGAGATACTGCCACTTGGTGCGATCGTTATCAATGTTGGGAGTTGAGAAAGGTCGTGAAGAATGGGTTGAGAAGTTGGCGGATGCGTTACCTCAGAAAGAGTGGGGAACGTACTTAATGATTTTGAAGAATACGGGTGTGTACGATGGGTTGACTATCTCACAGCTCATTGAGAAAATCGAAAGTCAAGATCTTGAGCAGCAAAAGATAGCTAGAATGAACAGCCCGAGTGGTTAACAGGATGTGAAGATGTATTACAAGGGTAGTATTCCAGTTACTAATTCTGAAAGAAGCCTGAAAATTCAAACCGCCTTCAGTGCTGGTGATTCTTCTGAGAAAGCTGATCAGGGCTCAAACAAAAGTAGCAGCGGGTTTTCATCGTTTCCGAGTGTGAGTCCAAAGGAGACTAACACAAGCTTTCAGTCTCAGAGTACAAAAACAGGAAACGGATACGTGATTCAGTGCAACATAGCTCTCAATCATCCTGAAGGTCAAAGTTTTTCCGAAGACACTGCGAAAGATCATATGGCACTTCTAGGTTCTGTTCTGTTATCCTATGAAGGTCTAGTTGCTGGACGAATCGGAAATCCTATGCTCACTAAAGAGGATTACGATCAGATAGACGCAGAGGAAATCGAACTTATGGATATCAAATGGTGTCTTGCGAGTGTTCTTCGTAGAGCTGAGAAATTCAAAACCATTACCGGGAGAAATGACTTTCTTGATGCACATGTTTCTACTTTAGGTTTTGATAAATCTAAAGTTACTTGTTTTCGTTGCAGGGAGAAAGGCCACTTCAAACGGGAATGCAAAGGAAGAGAAGCTAGTGGAGCACAAAATCCATTCGGAAAAGATGACTACTACCGCAAAGCTATCTATCAGCAGGTTGGTCAATCCCAGGAACCTCAAACAGCTCATGGAAGAAAGATTGAAGATCCGAAAAGAGCATGTTTGGTAGATTTCAGCTGGAGTAATTACATATCATCTGATACTACAGCAGAACGCATTATTGATCAAGATGATGAGAAACTACCAGATGGTTTCAGTTGGGATATGTTTGTAGATGAAAAGGGAGGTTTTAAAGCTTTCATTGCAAAGATCGTCCGAGAGCCAAACTTGTTTGCTACTTGGATGAGATCAATCGGAGAGAATGTGAGAAGTGATGAAGAAAAATCTGAGTCATCTGATGAGAATTCAGATATTTCTGATAAACTTTCAGAACATTCTTAGAATGTTTCTGATAGTTCAGTGAATAGTGTACAAGATGAAATTGTGCAAGAACAGGATGTTGTATTTGACAAAACACCGTCTGATTCTGGTGTTTCTGATGATGATTCTGAAAAATCTGTACAGTTTGATCAATCACCTGATCTAAGCAGCAGTGATGATGAGGAAGCTAAACATATCAATATTGCAAAATCTCATATGTCTCCTGATAGTTTTCATTTTTATTTTGCAGATAAAATGGAGAAACTGGCGGAGAAACAAGTTGCAAAAGAGCAATCTGAATCTGAGGGAGATGTTCAAAATTTTGATAGTGTTGCTGAGAAGATCACAAAGGAAGATAATGAAGAAAAAGAGATTGTGAAAGAAGAAAAGGTGATTGAAGTGGAAAAGGTGATCGAAGTCGAGAAAGTAGTAGAAATTGTGAAAACAATTGAAGTTGAAAAGATTGTTGAAGTTGTAAAACTGTGTGAAAAGTGTTTGGAAGCATGCAAAGATTGTGTAGTTAAAGACAACATCATTGCTGAGCATGAAAAGAAGAAAGATCAGTTATTGTTCAATCTCAACTACGTAAAGGAATCGTACGATGTATTGAACAAAACAGTAACTGGTCTCCAAACAACAAACACTGAAAGAGAACAGACGATGACAATGATGAACGCAACTTTGATGTCGAAGCAAAAAGCTATAAATTTCTATATTGAAGAGAGTACAAAATGGAAGCAAGAGTTGGAAAAAGAAAAGATTGAAAATGAGAGAATCAGGAGATTGTTGTTGAGTTATTCTACTTCTGATTATGTTATTGATCGTGTTTGTCCAACTGTTACAGGTATGGAAGCTTTTCAAGACGAGAAGCAGAAAGAAAAGAAAAATTGTGGTAAGAAGTCCACTGTTAGTTATAACAAGTGTCCACCTCCGATTTGGGATGGGTATTCACCTAGGAAACCAATTGAGGAGCAACTTGCAAAAGCAGTCAATATACAGCTTAAAACCGATACAACTGATGGTTTACCAGAAAACATTGATGTGACGTTTACCTCAACCGATACTGATCATGAGTCTGAGTTGATAAAAAAGGTGGTCGATCAGGTGTTGGACACTGATGAGGAGACAGAGTCAAAATCTGAGTCTGGAAAGCCAAAGTCATCAGTCAACAGTTTAAATTCATCGGTTAAACAGTCCTATAGTACAGAGTTTTTGTTATCAAAAGCTGATTTGAATGATGAAACATTCGAAGTTGTTTATACTTTGAATGGTTCGGACAAATTATATTACAACAAAGAATTTCCTATTATGAGTATTAAAACTGAATTAATCAACAAAACTTTTAAACTAGTAGATGTTAATATTCCTGAGTTAAAAATTTTGAAAAGTTTTGAAAAATCTAAAAAATATACTTCTAGAGTTCAACAACGTTTAAACAAGAAAATGGGTTACAATTCTGGTCCTGGATTTCCTAAGAAACCCAACCACAATCGTAGCTACAAAAAGAAAGGTTTAGGCTTTGTTCCACCAGAAAATGATAAAAATGTGAAAAATTCTAAAACAAAATCTGAATTTGTTTCAGGTGGAAGTTCAGAAGAGGAACAGCAGAAACCATTTTGGAGACAGTCAAACAAAGAGTTTCTGGCTGAGAAGAAAAGAAATGGAACAGGAGTATTTCATCCGGGAAACACTCAAACCTGTGTTAAAGACAATGTAGCTGTTCAGGTTACAACGGATAACAATGCAAAACAGGGAGGTTCTCAGAGGATGAAAGAGAAAGTTGTCGAAAAGTCTAAGATTTTTAAGAATTCAAAACATGAGATTGGGGAAAGTTCAAAGACAACTTTGTATCATAAGAACACCAAAGACAACCAAGTGTGGGTTGTGAAAAAGGTTGAGGAAAAGGTCGGCGATGAATCTGGTTCCACAAAGCCAGAAGAGCCACAAGTTGTGAAAGAAATTTCAGTAGATGATGATTTGCCATCACTGAAATTTGAAGAAGTTAAAAAGGAAGTTGGTAAAATTGATATTTCAAATCAATTTTCTAAAGAAGAAAAAGAGTTTGATGTTGAAAAAGCATTCAGTGGGAATGTTAAGAAGATGTTTGTGAAAATGCTAAATGGGAAAGCTAAAGGGGTAAAAGATTTATATGCCATCAAGAAGGCAACATATAGTCCCACTGAGCAAGAGCTGAAAGACACCAAGTCTGAAATGACTTGGAGGGAAGTGTGTTTCCCACAATAGTCGCAGGACTACGCCGGAGATCCCAAGTTTATATCGTGGATCAGGAATCGGCATCATTCTAGTTTTTGCTAAAAGTTTGTTTGAATGATTGTGTTTAATGTTTGGATGTTATTGCAGGTTAAGTGACTATGCCGGAGCTTCCAGGATGGTTAATGCGAAGCAGGAATCGGCATCCTGGTTTGGTAAAAATGGTAATGTAGAGGTCATATTCCTACAAGAGGTAATATAGATTCTACAAGTGATTAGATTTATAAGTAGTAACCATTGTTCCTACAAGTGGTAACTTTGGTTTTATAGGTGGTATTTGTGATTTTGATCTTAATTGCAAATGGTGAATCAGGGACATTAAGTTGTACTTGATTTACTATTAATGATCAAAAGATAGACAATATGATGAACCACATCCCCGGTTTCTAAATCTACAAGTAGATTTTATTAACACAAATTCATTTTCTGGAAAAATCATTTTGATTAAAACAAACTTAAGTGTTTTGAAATCTAAATGAGAAAATGATTTGTGATAGGGGGAGTTCTGATTGTTTACGCAGAAAGAATTGAGATTTGATGAGATTCGATATCAGTTGTCAAGTTTCTGTACAGTTTATGTTTCATTTTATGTCTACAAGTTAGGTCTAGAGTTTAAGAGGTTTTCAAATTCTCTTTGAAATGTGTTTGCATTTTAGGGGGAGTAGGGAAATTTTCAGAAAATCCAAAAGCATTTGAAAATTTGAAAAATCTAAAAAAAAAAACATTATAAAATTCAAAAATGAGTTTTTGTTGTGAAAAAAGAGGAAATGATAGTACATCAGTGGACTATCACGGCACGCTAAAGATTTGAAAAGATTAAAAAGTGTTAAACAATTTTACTGCGGATGTGTCAATAGATTTTTGCACAATTAGTAGATTGAAACGAGATATAAACTAAAATTATACTTGCTTAATTCGTGGGTAACTATTCTTGAATATATAGGTAACCCCTGAAATCTCGTTTGAAAGATTTCGTTTTCTGATTTATCAGTTTTGTATACTCTGTGATATCTGGGGTATTATCCAAGGACTTCTGCTGAATGGAAGTTCTGACCTAGTCCTCGGATAATACTTGCTGCAAAATGCTTGAAACATAGCATTAAACCCTCAGCTGATTAGACAATAAAATTGATAATCAGTTGTTGTAGCTGAAAAGATCTCCTAAAGGGGACACTCTTTTAAGTCGAAGCTGATATCTCTCTACGCATAAGGAAGTATCGAACTGAGATCCCTCAGCCCTCGCATACTAAATTATATACAGATATCAGTTGTAATATATTTACATGTGAATCTGAATATTGAAATCTGGATACGGGAGTATATTCAAGTGGAGTGATACACAGTTAAGTCCAAGTTTCTAAAACATTAATATCATATCTCAAATCGATTGAAAGTTGTGTTAAAAATATAATGACAATCTAGGAAAATTGTTTAAAACTTAAAATGAAATCAAGCTTAATGGTGTTGTGATAGATCTCAAATCTGATATGATCCTCTTGCACAAACTCACAAAAATAGGGTCTGTAAATATTTTTCGTTATGTTTATCTGCAAGTGGTGTCAACAAATGTTCCGAAAAATCCAAAAAGATTTTAGTGTGTTTTTAGTTTAAATTTTGAAAAAGCCAAAAAGATTTTCGACATCTGATATTAGAAATCTGATTTGCAAAATTCCGAATGCTAAACATGATGAAAAACATTTGAGAGGGAGTGTTTGTGTAAATCTAACTGTTTTAGTCAAAATTAACCTTCTCCAAGTGGTTCATCATAGATTATTTGACAGGGAGTTATATGTTGATACACAGATAGTTGAAATATATGTGAAAGAAATTTATTTCTGGGTTGAGACCATGTAGGTTGCCAGATTTCAATTCTAGAAATCAAATTTTGAGGAGAGCCAGTCTGATCGATCCTGATTCTGATGATGCTGATGAACTTAAGGAATCAAGAGATCTGATCAAGAGAATTAGAAGATTCGAGAGCCAGATAAAGATCTTGAAGATGTTACTGAAGAACAAGAGAATACCAGTAAATCGAGAGGGGGAGTCTGAAGAATGAAAGAGGAGAAAGCCCAGAGGCTGATCTAGCCAGACAATATGATGACACAGCTTAGAAATGTGTGTGTACGACTTCATCAACATCTGAGGGGGAGTCAGTTGGTGCACTACATCTGTTGATTCCGTCTAGGTGTCTAGGATCATGTCTTATATCATATTGTATAGCATAGGGCTCGAAATACGAGAAAACGGAAGTCTGTATAGGTTTTAGGTTGTTGGGTCGCCTATATGAACATAGAGAGTCTGGATCGCTTTTATGGCACTTCATGGGTCGCTTTTAGGAACAATGTTGGACCGCTCATGTGTCACATGATCACATGAGCGGCCCGAGTCTCCTATAAATAGCCCATGAGCGATTCATTTGGTGAGACCTTGATTTCCATGCCGAAGCTCTGCCGGTGTGATGTTTGAGCTGTAAAACGTTTCAAATCAATACAAAAAAGAGTTAGAAGGAAGAACGTGCTATATCTACTTGCTTTTCTTATAATTCCGCATCTGAATCGCAAGTGCAAACCTCTGAACGACTCGTTTGGGTCAGCACACGATCCTACACTTCAAGACTCATACACACACATATATATACGGTTATACATACATATATATCACCACCATTTTTTATTTGTTTCAAGACCCATTTCTTTTTTATTTCAAGTTTAGTGAAAAATTCAAAGATTCAAGAGTAACTTCAAATCATCAAGAACAACCAAGAATCAAGAGTATGATTTAAACATAAATTTTATACCTTCAAGATTCAAATAAGTTGTTGATGAGATTTTGATGATATGGAGCTTGAAATCACTTGAAAATACCTTGGAAACTTCTTTGGATCTTCACACCAACTTGAAGTTTGCTTGAAATGGGGTTTGATTTTCAAGAACAAAGTTGAAGAGATGATAATGGTGATGAAGGTGGGGGTTACGGTTGGGGAGGGGAGAGAGAGGAGAAGGTTGTAGTGTGGTATTGAGTGAGAAATGAGGTGATTTATATAGAACAAGATCTAGAATGAATCTCCACAAGATCCCATCATATCTTGTTAAATCCAAGAAATATCAAATAAGATATTGCAAGATCTAGTAAATATTTTTGGTGGGGGCTACCTAAGGTGAACGAAATTTTGAAAGGGGGAGGGGGTCCATGTGTAATTTTGATGGTAAATTAGATAGAAGTAGGTGTTTAATCGGGTACCGGGTATTTTATCTAGCGTTTAAATCCCGGTTTATGGCGTTCTAAATTATTTTTATTTTTCTATAAAAATAAACTCGCCAAAAAAAATATTACTGAAATAAATTTCAGTTGCCAAGACTGGCTGCGTTGTCCGCGTTTCGCAGTAAAAGCACTGTGTCGCGCAGAAGCACGCGGTACGTGCTTAAACTTGGAAAATAACGTTTTTAAGCGTTTTAATTTATTTTTCAACACGAACCTGATTAAAGTAAGATTTTAATCATAACAGAATATTTGTGGGATTTAAATAATATCCGGGCAGACACCAACGTTCGCTTCGCAGTTTTGTCGTAATTAGTTCTTTAGTTCAAATAAACATGTTTTCGCCATACCGAATCCTTCGAAACTTATTTCTAAGTAATGTAAGGGATATTTAGGGTATGTTTGGCTTACGTCACTGTTCCAGAATGTACGTCGCGTTAAACTGATTGCGTTTAAGCACCAGTTTGCGTATAACCTTTCAGAAAGCGATTTAAAGCCCGAAATCGAACAAGAAATGGTACGTGCAAAAGATACACATATTTATACAGATCCCAAGTATGAAATACAATATTTCATTGGCTTGGTATTTGTTTGATGGTGGTGGTGACACAGGTGTCACAACGAGATTAAACGTCGCTAACCTTGAGAATGCGGGTTGTCACATCATCCCCAACTTGAAAGAAATTTCGTCCCGAAATTTGTTCTAAAACAATGGCTTGTAGTGAGTTCCGATGAACTCGATCTATAGATACCTCACAACGCTTGGGGGGGGGGCTAATCTTGTGATCGGTGGAAATCATGGTATCGTTGTTAGCGTTTCGTTATATCAGTGGCCAATCAAAGAAACAGGGAATTAATGAGGTTCGTACGAAGAATCGAGTGAAAGTAGGGGTCCACTAATAATCGAAGGATTCGACCAGCTAATCTATTGTCTAGAAGTAATTTCTAGTAGTGGTGCATGGCGGCATGGCACAACAGGGAAGTTTGTTACATCGTGGTCGCGCGAGTGTATCATTTGTCCAAAACAGAGTTTGGTGGGTAAGGTTGCGAGTTGCAAAACGACGAACGCGTGTAACTGTGGCTGCTTCGTTTCTGGTGACGATGACAGGCGAAGGTGATAGGGTTCGTCAACCGGGATGCATAGGTGTAGTTCTCCTAAACCCAAGTTCGTTTGAGCCAGGTCTGGTCTTCATGAATGTTGACGTGCAAACCGAATGTACGGAGGGTCAGATGGCGACGTCATAACGAGATAAGCATATGAATAAGTAGGACGCATAAAGAGTTGTCGCAGTGGGGTGACGAGGGAACAGAAAAGAATTTGACCACCACTTGCCAAATTGCAAGTAAACAGTTGAGTGTCAAAGCGAGCACACTAGGGCTAATAAGGGCAATATGCTACTACGTTAACTAAGCATACCCTAAACAACACACCATGCAAATATAACTAACAAGTAGGTAACATAATCATAGACCATACCATCTAAAGGGTTTAGCCTTGCACGTGGAGCGAAGCGTCGTTGTGGATTGTTGGGCACTGTTCTGGTTATAGTCTGGTTTTAATAAAATCGTTTTTCCCATATTAAAACCAAGTTCTTTATAACCAATGGCTCTGATACCAATCTGTCACACCCCCAAAATCCACGCGCGGAGTACCTTTGCTTGGAGGCGTGACATGACCGGGATCAAGCCATCAATGATATTGAACATAATGTATAATAGTTAAAGTAATTCGTAAAACTCAATTCAATACAATTGATGTTCAAACAAAACTTTGTTTAAGTAGCGGAAGCATGTAAGTAAACCCAACATAAATAATAACTTCATATGTCATACGTGTTCAACACTGAAATCACGAATCCTTGTCCACAACGACCTGCTCCTCCCTGTGCAAGCTCCATATGTACCTAAGGTCCTACAAAGCATGCAGCAGAGAGTCAACAACTAGTTGAGCGAGTTCACAGTAAAAAGTTCAGAATTAGTAATAGTAAGGTAAACCTTATGTTCGTTCATTAGGTCATGTATTCGTATTAGTTCATATCGCGGCCCTCGAGGCATGTATGCGATGATTGGGGAAGTTCCCAAGTATTCTAGACTAGGTATGTTTGTATCGCGGCCACCCGTCATGTATGCGAAGTTTAGAGTATAGTTCGCGGCCTTCCTAGGCATGTGTGCAAATGCTTAGTCATAATATCGCGGCCAACCCTGGCGTGTGTGCGAAGATCAGATCAATTTGGTACCATTAGTCTAGTTGTATCTTATCAATAACCCTTCCTCACCCGAGGACCATATAACTAAGTTCCATGTGCTAGGTAAACACAAATAAATAATCCAACCCATTCCCACCCTGGGAACCCATGCCTTGGAAAGAGTGTGAACTCACCTTGGTTTGCTCGGTATGTTTATCTACGTATTCAAGTTGGTCACTCAAATCCTAGCATGGTTATCAAAACCAATCAGTTTCTTAATCACATAACGCAAGTTGTACCACATATTATGCAAGTAACATACACACATCACCATGCAAATCGTAAAAGTTGATCATGCATTATTTAGTCCGTTATCATCGTTAAATCACACGACAAATATTTGAATGTCATACAAGTTTACATTACAAACTTATTGTGCAAACATACCCTTAATCGTCCATAACGTTCATTACGCAGGAATGCATCCCATTTATTCTAAGGCCCAACGAGAGTATGTAGCCCACAATTAGGTGTGCGGTTAGTTCTTATTGTGTGATTCGGGTATCAAGTTTTAGGCCCCCTTATGAATACACGTTCTAATACGGATGAGCAGCCCACTCATGCATAACCCGGAAAGTGTGTGGCCCAAAGGTTAATATGACAACTATTACTTCAATGTTAACGTATTGATCCATTAGATAATATGTCAGTTTCATGAGCATGGCCGATTAATTAAATTATCATATATGATCAAGGCAAATTTAATAACATGTATTCATGATATATCGGCCCAACTACTATGCATGCAACCTGTTGAAATATTCAGCCCAAATACAAATCAGAAATCCCAGATCATGCTTTCAATGTTCATAACAGTTATCACATAACCATAAATCATACAATCTAAGGAATAAATAAATCATGCCAACCCATATTCAGTTCAACTCTAACCTTACACTTACCACTGATTCCCTAAACCACAGGTGTTAAACCTCGGCCCAACTACTCACTTATGCGGCACAATTTAATTCACCAATTCATATAACCAATTCATATAATTTGTTAACATAGATCAGAGAGCTAACTATGACATGCAACCATTTAAAATATCTGACATACATGCAGATTACTTTTTACTTAACGACATTATTTCTTGTGAAGATGATATAAGCCGACAATACACATCACCATAGTATTCCTATTGGGCCGCACTATTGAGTTAATAAAATCTAATTGAGCCGTTGAATGAACATCACGTGACAATTTATTAGATGAGCAGGATATATACAATCAATGCGAAACATTAGTGGCCAATAATTTAACATATATATTATCAGTACAATCAACACATAAAGAACAATCCTAGCAATAAACAACATAGTAGGGATTCACTAACCAAGATCTTGATTAACAGGATGATATCACACGAGGGGGGGGGGGTCTCCACTAGAATCGTGCGATCAGAGGGAGCTTTAGGGTTCTTTGACTTGTGTTTTAAGTTTTGTCCAATCGACAATCAGGTTACGTATTCATATAATAGTGGAGGTTGGGCGGTTTACATTAACAATCAAAGTGGGCTCAAGCCCATCTATTTGGGCTGTCGCACAACATGAAAGGAAATAAGGCCATGAACATCTTATGTATACTAGTTATAAACCCAAATAAAACAAAGTGGGTCGGTTATCTTGTTACAATAATAGTTGGGCAGTGGGCCGAGATCCAATTCAACAAAAGTGGAAACAAGAAGTATGCAATGGGCTCAGGTGACCCGTGTTGTGGGCCGGTACGTTGTCGGATTTCTAAGTGTGAAAATGTGGCCCAGAAGGTGTGCGGCACATTACAAATCAAATTATTGTATTTGTAAGTTCAACGGAGATATACGAACAAAACGTTTAACCTTGAGAATGGAGGTTAAGATCGAAGTTATGATCACGAGATTAAACGTCGCTAACCTTGAGAATGCGGGTTGTCACAGGGGTAACCATAGTCGGGCAAAGCAGACTCAACTCCTCAAACCTATCAGTATAAGCCCTGTGCTTGCCACTATCTTGCTTCAAAAAATCAAATTCTTTCTCCAACGCTCGTTGTTCATGACGAGGACAAAACTCCCTCATCATAAGAGCTCTCTGTTCAGCCCATGTCTGAGCTAGAGCAACTTCTGCACCTTGATCTCTCATAACCCCATTCCACCGTGTAAGAGCTCTCTTCTAAAACACGCTTGAAGAAAACTCGACCTTGCGATTATCCGGACACTACACGTGGCGAAAAGTGTTCTCGATGCTCTCGAACCACTGAAGAAGCCCAGTTGCTCCTTCAGAACCACTGAACTTGAGTGGCTTAGCCGAGTTAAAATCCTTGTATTTGCATATACCATTGTTGTTGTTGTTAGCTTGGTTCCATTGAGCGAAGAGATTTGGGAATTGAGCAGCCATCTACTGCGCAATAATCTCCGCCAGCTCGGCAGTAGCTATCTGGTTGTCGCGTCGAGGAGGCGTTCTAGAAGAGAAAAACATGAAATGAAACGAGTGAGATGATTGGATGAAGAGAATGAGATGAAGCAAAATCAACAAAAGCAAAGATGGCGGTTATGTATCGCAAAGCAAACAAGAGACATGAAATCTCTAGTCAAAGTAAATGGGTCAGAATTAGTGTATCGCGAAGACATGCTCGCCTATAAGTGAACACTCACCCCAAGAGTTCCCAGGTAAGAGTGACTGGTCCGATTATGTGGATTTGTACAAACACTCTAGCCTTAGACAAAAAACCCAGGGTACAGGCATTCACTTTTCCAGTTCGCACGTGTTCACACTATTAACCCAAAACTTTGACGGGATTTTTTGAAATCCAAAGAGGTTCAAAACCTAGTAATCAATCATCCTAGAACAGATTATTAATTTTCAAAGCGGATTCGGAACCGAAGTTCCCGTTGTGGTTATCACCTAAGGATAGGTCATGTGCATGTTTTAAACTCTAACACAAGATAACTTGTGTTAGGGTCCTAGAAAGTTATAGTCTAGGTCAAAGCATTACTAATAACCTAATTCCCTATAACCAATGGCTCTGATACCAACTCTTCTGTCACACCCCGGCTGCGTATAACATGCAACCGCGGCGGAAACGCCGGGGAGTGTTGTGGACAGAATTAATTGTTATACAACCATGGAAATTAAAGTTACATTTTATTTATTAAACAAGGGTGTTACATTGTCTTAAACAGGAAAACAAAGAGTTCAGAACATAATTATACTAGTCTATCTTCATTTTTATTCTCTAAGGCACAGGTCCGCCCTAGTATCGTGATCAACATCCTATGGAACAGCTTCTGAAAACACATGTGAAAGTAGGTACGTCAGCATAAAAATGCCCGTGAGATACATAGGTTTTCTGAAAGTGGGATTCATGACTTGATTTTTTAAAGATATGTTTAATAACAGTCAGTCATGAACCTTGTACTTTGTCCTGCTTTGTAAACCATTTGAAAAACGATAACATCAGATGATATGTATAGATAAGTGCAAGGTTAAACGAGTAACCAAGTAAAATGAGTTGTATATAATAAGTTGTTTTGTAAGACAATGTTTTATGAAAAGTATGTTATTTGTATAAAATGTTATATGTCTAAACTGAAATGATTTAGATAACGCTAAGATATGTAATATTATACAAACATTTATATACAGGAAGTACCAGCGGCGTATCCACCATGTTTGCATCATATTAGTTACTCCACGTTACTCAAACCATTTACCCAAACCAATCCACCATGTAAATTGTTCATGTATAAACCAAATGTCAAGTGTTATTGTGTAAATCATGTCAAATGTTTATGTTCAATGTAAACCACCAAATGTGTATGTCAATGTCAACGTGTTTATGTTCAATGTAAATCATGTAATGTGTATCCCAAAATGTATCATGTATGGTAAGCAAAATGTATCAACTTAAACCATATGTAAAATGCACAAAACAAGTCATTGAAGTAAAACGTGGTTTAAATCAACGTTATGTTCTGTGGAAAAAAAATGCATGCTCTTATTGATATTAACATTTATGCGGCATTGTAAACTATGCATACATCCAAGCCTTGAGACTGCGGCGATAAACCCTTAAACAAATTAAGGGTTTATCTAAGTTATGTATATCGAATTCGGTTATTCCTTCCAATCCTATCAAGCCCAGGATTTCAGAAATGGGAGTTGTCAATTCCTATGGTACCACTACCTACTAACGAACGGCGTAGCTAATGTTAATGAATGTATTGTCCCATGTTAAACAAACCAAATGTCATAACAAAATGAAGGCATGTGATGTAAACAATTGTACTAAGTATGCTAAGTAAACATACGAAGCAGAAATGTTTATGTAAATCAATGTGCCCATATGCTGAGTAAACATATGCAACAGAAATGTTCATGTAAATCGATGTGTCCATATGCTGAGTAAACATATGCAACAGAAATGTTCATGTAAATCGATGTGTCCATATGCTGAGTAAACATATGCAACAGAAATGTAATGTAAATCAATGTACTAAGTACACACACAATGGGCATACATAGCATAAAATGTAATGAAATCATGTACTATAATGTACTAATGAGCATAGCAGATATAACGATGTGAAAACATGGAAAGCATGAAAGTAACAGATAGGCACATGTGTTTCACCCCAAAATAGTTGGAAAACAGTAAAAGATGGGGTTCTATGTACTCACCTGAGATTGCTTTGGAGTTCTTGTATAATAACCAGATAATGCTAAAGATCACGGGATATCAAACGGCACCTAATAGGTAGCTATGTCAATATAACAGACCAAATCGAAAGGATCGGATAGTATGCGGGTTCGTAAACCAAACGAGTATGGAGACTCGTGTAATATGGTTTAACGAAGCCTACATACTAAAATGAAACCTAACCTAAGTGCTTACGCCCCATCACGACCCGTTTAGGTAGCTTATGCTACCCTAACGCGTCGTTCGCGTAGAACGCGTTCGGAACGCCTAACATTGCGACCACAAGGTATAACCTCGGAAGGTTATAGCTATGGTCACCTAATGTGTTTGGTCGGATCCTAATGATCGACCAAATGAGTCGGGTTCGAAAGTATAAGAGATGGTTTAGATCGCTTACCTTACGACCCTATATAAGCACTATACTAAAAGTGACGAGCTAAGCATGTTAGAACATGCTTAACTAAGTTTAGAAAACAGGTTTGGCATCAAAACAAACGGCTTTGATGCTCACGAGTAGTTTGGTTACAAAACATGCAAGAATGCACGTTTTGGACGAAACTACGACTCGTCACTGAGCCTAGATAACATGGTGATCGGTAGGTATAGTCACTACGAACTATAACCATCGTGATCACGCTCACGTTATGAAGTTCGAACGAACTGTGCATCGACCATAAGCTGGTCAATGCAGAAAGTCAACAAAATGTCGACTTTCGGACTCGAAAAGCGAATAAAAGAACGAAATAACACTTACGGAGGGTCCCCGAATGCTAATCTAGATCAAAATAGCTCAGGTATGAAACAATGGTTCCAACTTAGAGCCTTAAGATCAGATTGTGTGGGTTTTGAGCAAAATGGGGGGGGGGAGGGTATTTATAGGAAAAGTGGAACCGTTAGGATCGTTTTATCGAATATCTTGCCACGATCTTGTGCGTACATGTGTTACATTGTTAGATTCACTGAATATGGCCCTTGGCCTTTGATTGGGTGAAAAGGCAATTGGACCTTTCGCCATTTGAAGAGCCAATCAGAATTAAATGTGGGTTCTGCTGTACTGGGGACCCCTTACGGACCGTATGGGCTTTGGCTTACGGTCCGTAAGCCCCTAGTTTGGCAGATTTACCATTTTGGTCCCTGCAGCACCAAAACTTGGTATTTGATGCGTTTTTGGCACGTTTATGCCCCGTTAACCCCATTTCAACGCTCTAAAATGAAGTTAAAGTATAGGGAACTTAAAATGTGCTCAAAAATATGTCGGATGTCTGTTCGTTTGGCCATACGGTCGCGATGTTCGGTTAATTACGACGGAATGCGCATAAGCGCGAAAGACGATCCAAATTGCGTGACGAATGGATTTTTCTCATGCCATACACTTGGGCATAATATAATGATGCTTACATAAATTCTTGGATGTCCGGATGTATTCAGAACGTAAGTTATGCGCAAAAGTGCAAACTTGTGCACTTTTTGACACTTTTAGCCCCTGAATGATCCAAAAGTTTGTTTTAGCATACCAAACCCCTCAAAGCCTATTTCTAAGATATGTAAAGGATATTTATGGTATGTTTAACTTACGGACATGTTCCGGAATGTTTGTTACAGTTCAAATTGGCATACTTTCGCAGTTTGTCAAGTTTAGTCCCTGTAAGCGAATTAACTTGTTTTTGCCATACCAAAGCCTTCAAAACTTATATCTAAGTTATGTAAAGGTTATTTAAGGTATGTTGAGTATATGTTGATGTTCCGGAGTATTTTTCGCGTTAAACTGAGTAAGTTTAAGCACCAGTTAGCGTATAATTCTCAAGAAACGATGTAGAGTTTGAAATTGAACGAAAGTCAAAACACGAAAAATGTAAAACACAACCAAACAAACATTGGGATCAAATAACATTATTTTATTGATAATTGAACTGTTCACAATGATTACAGGCACAGATGTTACACTACACCACCTCTACCAATCATAGTATAATACTATTCATCAACCCTCATAAATTATATGCATACTTCAAATCATAAATATATGTTAACAATATGTGAAGTAAATATATCTTTAATCTTCTTCATATATCTACCACTTTATAGTTTCATTTATGATTGTATTTTACAACAAGTTTTATCATATTGACAACAAGTTTTCTTATTTTCACAAACCTGTTGACACACTTGTTTAAAATGGATTTCTTCACCGCAGCATATATAATAGAAAGTACCTATTGAAACTTTTGATGGAATACAACGCGCAACACAATCTTTTGGTGGTGAAACCCTGAATGCTCCCATATAACCAAGGTCATTTCTTGCACCTATAGATCCCGAAATGATATATTTATTAGGATGCTTATATAAAATTTTAACATTTTTTAAGGGTTATAGGTAGAGAACTTACACTGATAAGCCATAAACAACAATAGAAAACTTATACTAGCAACCATCACATGTGATTCCATGAACCTCATCAGTTTACTAGGCTTCAATTCTAGTACTCCTACGAGATATAGGGATGATTGAAAAGAACTTATATAATTTTAGAGGAGACAAAGAAAAGCAAAATTAGATATCATCCATTATGTATGTTTGCAACTAACACTACGTGTGGGTCTATACCTTCATATGTATAGTGATTTTATGTCTCCCTCTGTACACACACATATACATATGTGTCCTGTGTGTATAGGGAAATTATCTTGAGAACTCATATATTTTGTGAAAAGCGAGAACTTGTCTCATTATTATTAGATTACACTACTAAAAAATAAATTTACATGTATTCCTTTGTAAATAAAAAAAATTCACATGTGTAATTTTTTATTTACACATGTATAAAACATATTAAGAGTAGTTCTCAAAGGAGAAATGATGAATTATTTAAAGAGTAAATTCTTTTTTATTATTGTTATTTAATAACAAAAATAGTAAAAACCAAAATAATAAAAATAGGATACAAAATGATTTTGATTGAGTTTTTCATGAGTTTTCACTTGTTCTCGCAATATCTAAAGTTCTGAAAATAACTCCCCCCATCACACACACACACGAACAAACATATTACAATTGTCGATGTGACACCCCACATTTCTAGGTTAACTTCGTTAACACCAATTTGTTATCTTTAACATTCTCACGAACATTAATTAAGTGTGTCAGTCAGTAGTTAGTACACGAACACCCACATAACAATAATTTCATAAATTAAACAAATCAACAAACCGCACATGATTTTGTCCCTGGACGTTCGTGATTAAGTGAAATAATACTTCCGGAAAAGTTAAATGAATATATTATGTGAATTTATATGTTTTCGGTATTTACATGCATTGTGTGTAATTATGTGAACTTTCGTAAAATCTGGTTCTTTAAAGCATAATTTATTTGTTTCATGTTTTATTATAATTTGTTAGTTTTTAGTATAACTAAAGTTGGGAAATTTTATTTAATAATGTATGTTACTAGAAAACGGGCCAAGGGGATCCAAAATCGCATTACTAGACCCATGCACTCTCCTTATTACTAATCTTTACATCTATATAAAGCATTTCCAATGAACCAAAATGCAATTTAGCCATGTTTTTTTAAGACGCTCATCCAGTTCATGCCTTTGTTTCCCTAGATTTTCATCCATGCTCTCAAATATGCCCCTAATTTAATGAGGTTTCAATGATTGCTTATGTTTCTTGGATTATGGATATGTGTAATCAATTCAATTTCCATTTTAAATGCAATTGAAAATGTGGTGTTGAGGGAGAGATCGGGTCTTCAATTAAAAAACCCTATTGAATGATGAAATTGATTTATATTAAATGAATGTTGAAATTAATCAGTTCTTCAATTTTTAAACCTACGGTCTCCAGTTACCTCATTCAAGACGACCATTGAAGGACCAATATCATATTGAAAACTGTAATTGAAGGTTCTGCTTCTGCCACCCACCTCATCCTCTCCATTCCAGATTCATCACTGGGTCGAAGTTATTCACTATCACTTTCGAGCATCACAACCGGTTTCACCACACTCTTTTGATCAAGGTAACGTGAATCCCATCAGCTAGATTTACAATTTAGGGAATATGTCCAGGTATAGAATAGAGCACCTGTTGAATTGACAGGCGGGATTCACATTTGACAGCTGATTAGAATGAAATTTTTACCTCTTTTTAGTTTGTTCTTTTTTTTAGTATAATCAAGAATAATGAGTGGCAGGATCTGAATGGTTAAAAAAGTTAACAACAAATAGAAAATAGTTGCTGCAACTAGGTGGTGTTAACAAAACAAACTTGACAGATAACACAGGTTTTCAAGCCTTTTTAACTCAATTTGAATTGGATTACTCTTTGTTGCTGGTGTTGGTAATCTTTGGACTACTATTGCTATGGTACTATTGACTATTATGGATAAAGAAAGCGTGATGGATTGAAGTCTAGATGCTTTGTATAACAAAGGTAACTTTTCTGTTCTTGAATGTTCATTAATAGATTCATATTTACTAACCTTTTTCTTGTTTAATTTTATTTATTTTGGAGGGAAAGGTGCTCAAGCATTGTTGATATGTAATAACTTGTGATTCTTTAAGTATTTTCGCATACTCTATTCATGTGGTTAACTGAGAAAAATGTTGATTTTCTTGTTTTTGGTATTAACTAAGAACTGGTTCTCTTAAAGTAAATTTGTAATGCCTATAACTTCTTAAACTGTTCATTCAAATTAAGTTAGTATTAAAATACTTAATTTCTTTAGCAGTTATAGGATGTTTAACAGTTGTAGGATGATGACATGGTGAATATATCGAACCTTAGAAAGTGGAGTGATGCTGCCTTGGAAGGATTTATGTCGTGAGGCACCTAGCAACGGATGTTTGGTTGCGTGGTCTTGCTAACAATGGCTCTAGGTAGATTAATGAAATTTTAATGTTCATATCTTCTTTTTATCTTGTTTCTTGTATATATTTACACTTATGAATGAGTAAATTTGGGTTGTGTTTGATCCCTGATGACAGGGGTAGCCCAAGACCAAATAAAATGACTATGACATATAAATGCTTGAAAGGTTAAAAGGTTCAAATCTCGTAAACGTTGTTGAAACAACAAAATTGTGTGAACAGTGAACCGTCACTTCTCTGATTACGTGTCCAGCCTCTCGTAGCCGTAAAAGAAGACATGTGCACAGGATGTAGTCTTTTACCCGCAGGTCCAAACGCTTAAACCCATAAAAGGGTAACTCCCCCACTGTAAGCATGTTCCACTAGTCAATGGTTTCTTGTTCGGGTGATTTTCTTCCCTATAAATTGACACTTCATTTAGTGAGGAGGGGACATTCCAATCAGCCTTGATTCCATGGGGATCTCTGGTCTTTTCTCTTGAGTACTTGTTCCATGCAAGTCTCTCTTCCTCACATTCAACACACACGTTCTCATTGCTTTCACATCCGTAGCTGAACACACTTCAGCAAAGGATCTCGAGCAAACAATAAAATCTAACTAGTGAACCTCTCTCCACGTCTTGCAAACGTGGGGCGACCCCACGACCTACGTTAGGCAAAACATAACCCTCTAACCCTTTTATCTGACCAGCCAAGCTACTACCATCGGTCTAGTATTTGTTGCATCAACAAGTTGGCACCCACCGTGGGGCTACCCCACTAATTTTCTCCAAAAAGACCTAGTAGTGTAGCTCCATTCTTTCAGAATCATCATGTCGGAAAGTGAATCTCCAGGAGAGGTAAACCAGGTCTCACGTACCTCTACCCCAAACATCAGCCAAACACGCACGGCTGTGCAGACTCTTGTCTCGACACCAGGAAACACTCCTGAGTTCCTCACTTTCAAAACTCCGACTCCATCAACATCAGGGATTCCATGCCCTAACGTCAGTATATCTAACACCCCTCACGTGTTGATCATTTCCCTGAAGGGGTTGCTTGCAACTTCTTAGAGTTGAGATCTCTCCTCAACCAATACGTGAGTGAGGAAAGAGACAAAGGGGTAAGGATTCAGTTGAATTATGACGAACTGGAGCCATCATTTTCTTCTGGGGCTCCTAATCTTCCTTTTGCAAGTTCACAACCTACCGTGTCACGAATTGAGGCTGGTCCTAGCAATCCACCTCCAAATCCTAACCCTTATCTGAACATAAGGTCAGATCCAACACCGTTCCCACTCTTTTCTTCCCAGTCGGTGCTCCCTTGGGGCACGAGCTAACTTTGGACCAGCTCCTACAATCTCCAGTAGCAAGCCTTCCTGATAGGACCGGTTTTGACTCCGAAATGATTGCGAAACGTACGTATAACGAGCGGAATCCGTACAAGAACGTGACCTAACACACGTGACGTAATATAAACGTGATTCTATTAATCAAATCTGAAAACGTACAAGAACCTGAATCACAATGTCACTTTCTCTCTCTAGTTTCTCTCTCTAGCTCTAGAAACCTACAAGTGACAAATGTAGCAAAAGTTGTAAACTAAACATAAAGCTCCTTATTTATAGTCTAAGGCATTTAATGTGATTTCTCATTATTACAATTATGCCACCTTGCCTTTTGTCTAGTTATCACTAATTATAACAATATTAATCTCGCTTTCTTCTGTTTCTCGCTACGACTCGGATTGACGAAGGCTATAGACATGAATGTACTAACAGACTCCCCCTTGGATATTGCCGCAGTAAATCTTGTAGCGTCTTGTCTTTCTCTCTTTGAGTCTTCTTGAAACTTTAACACGTTTTCATCAACGTAGACTCTCTCTTGTTTGAACAGAATCCCCGTGGATCTGTTTTTAGCTTCAGCTCCCCCTTTAGGTAAACTCTTCACTTCATCAGGCTCCCCCTTTCGTCAAGCTTCCATGCTTTTAGGATCTACACCTGGCTTTCCAGTTACAAGCTCTTCCAGGAACAATACCTGGATCTTTGCACGCTTCTGTTTGCATTGAGCTCGTCTTCAGACTCCCCCTTAGACTCGGCTCTCGGGATCGTAGTCTGGTATAACATCTGCAACACTCAAACATTTATAAGTAACAACGTTTTGATCATTCAATCAAATTCTCTAATTCACTCCCCCTATCAACAAACTTTATAGATTTGGCAGTGTTAAAGAATCCAACTCCCTCACAGTTTATCATCCAAGTTCAAGCTAATGACCTTGGAGATATCACAAACTGTTTTTAAAATTTTTGATTTTAATTCAAGTATCAAATTAAGGAACTTGTTTTATTTTCAGAAACACAATCAGCTTTCTCAGATTTTGAAACTCTGCATGTTAGACATCGGTTTATCGAAAATAAAGCAGAAATCAAAATCTTTTTGTATTTTCTGAAAATATAAAGCTGTAAAGAAATATGTACAAATATATTTACAGACAATATTTTTGTTTGAGTATGCGAGAGAGGATCATATCAGTTTTTGACAAATTACTAGCACCGTTAAGCTTTAGTTCATACTCAGACTTAAACAATTTACATAGACTGTTTCTAAATTCTCTTACAATTTTCAATCTATTCAGGATACTATTTATATGTCTTATGAACTTAGCTCATTCATGTGTCCCACCTCTTAAATATACTTCCGTATCCAGAATCTCAAATTAAGACACACAGGTGATTGTACTAAAATGATGTCTGTACATAATTTAGGACATGCGAAAACTGAGGGATCTCAGGTCGATACTTCCGTATGCGCAGAGAGATATCAATTTCGACTTTTCGGTATGTCCCCTTTAGAGGATCTTTTGTTACAACAGATGATTATCAATTTTATTGTTTAATCAACTGAGGGCTAATGCTGTGTTTCAAGCATTTGAGGCAAAGTATTATCCAAGGACTAGGTCAGAACTTCCGTTCAGCAGAAGTCCCGGAATAATACCCCAGACATCAAATAGTAGAAAAACCTAGTATATCAGAATAAGAAACCTTTCAAACGAGATTTCAGGGGTTACCTATATATCCAAGTAGTGTTCCCCACGAATTTCACAAGTTTGAAATTTTAGGTTTATATCCCAAATAAATCTACTGAATGTGTGAAAATCTATCAACACATCATCAGTAAAACTGTTTAACACTTTATACTATACAAATCTTTAGCGTACAGTAACTGTCTACTGATGTTCTATCATTTCCTCTTTTTACGCAAAGCGCAAATTTTTTAATTTTATCATGTTTTTGGCTTTTTCAAATTTTCTAATGTTTTTGTATTTTCTAACAATATTTCTCCCCCTAAAATGCAAAACCATTAAAGAAATTTGACAAACCGATACTGATAGCTTTGTCTCGCCATCCATGTTCTGCTAATCATGCACTGAATTATACTCAAAGCAGTAATTACCCCCATGATTTACAACACATTGATTTTTACAGTTTGAAAACCTTTTTTCAGTCTGTGACAGTAATCATGCTTGTTCAGCCGTGAGGGTTTCGGCGTATTCCATCAACACTTATTATTGGAATTTTCTATGTTTGACAAAAATTAAAAAACAAACATATTTTTGGTTTTTCAAATGTTAACAAACTAAAACCAGGGTCCAGCAGCCTTCTCCTCCTCTTGGTGTGCCAGGCTGCTCCAATTTCCAAACTTACAATCTTCAGAATTCTTGATCACCTGCACATTAAACTAACTCAATTACTTGAACAATTTAGCCCAGGTCTGTTGGACCTTAGGCATTTCAACACAATAATTTTCATTCAATGCTGGAAATTCATTGTCATTTTTCACAAAAACTTTCTCAATTTTAACTTCAGCTTTCTCATCTTTTACCGAATCAACATGTTTCTTAACATTCCATTGACCTTTCGGTGTACCACGTTTGTAAAAATGTGAATCTTTTTGAACACTTTGGTTTTCAACAACATTTTTTGGTTTCCAAAACTCTTGGGGTTTTGTCATATCAACTGATGTTTTCCAACTTTGTGTTGTTCTGAATCTGCGTGTGTGAGAATTCCTGTTTTGTCTTGAATCAAACCTATTCGGGTTTGATTTCCAATTTTGATTCGAAGCAAACTTGTTTGTGTTGTACCTCCAAGTTTGTTTTGAATCAAATCTGGTTGATCTTTGTCTCACATTCTTAGATTTTTGTTTCTCAGCATCAATCTTCTTGTCGTCAACATCCACAGGTTTTAGATTTGGACACTTGCGTGCAAGATGTCCTTTTTGATCACATTTGAAACATGTTCTCATGGACACATCTTTGACCTGTGGTTGTTGCTTTTTCTTTTGTGCCTCCAACTCAACATTAGACTGTCTCATTTGGAGTTCTTTCTCTTCAGCTAAACTGTTTCCTTGAACAAAACTCAATTTAGCCTGATAATTTGGCACTTCATTTTTCTTTCGATTCTGTTTCTTCTTATAACCCAACCCAGCGTTCATGTTCTTCTTTTTGACACCCGGTTTGTTATAAAAAGTTTTGTGACCTTTACCAGCAAACTTCGAAATTTTAGATTTTTCAATCTCAACCATTTTGAAAACTTGATCAACTTTATCTGAAATCACATTCTGAATCGGGAATACAACATCTAAGAATAATTTGTCTGATCCAATCATGGTATAAACCAATCCCTTTGAATCATCATTCAAATTTATCTCGGATCTTGTGTTTTTCAGATATCCATCATGAAATTTTCCTTCATTTTCATCTTGTGATTCAGTTTTACCTGTATCAACCGACTCTTCTTTGAAAACACTTTCAACAACCTTACCTACCACCTCTGAATCACTGATATCATCAGATTTGGTATAAGTCACATCGATGTTATCGGGTAACTGATCAAACATGTTGATTACTTTTTCCACTTTTTTGCCATCATAGAATGTATAATTATTCTCCAACGGTGGTGGAACTTGATGGTATTCAGACCCTATTCCCTTTTTGTTTTTTCAGACGCTTTCTCATCGGGTGTGATGTTGAAAATACGTTCCAGAATATAATATATGAAGATGAATGATAGCTTTGCAATTTATCGACCAACTTTTCTTTGTCTGCCAATTCTTGTTTAAGCTTAGCAACATCATCAATATATTGGTTTAACACTCTTTGTTTATCTTCAAACCTACCTTCAAGAAATTTAGTATTTCTTTGACAAGCACACAATCTATCATCTAGACTTTTGACTTTACTTTTTAAAGTTTCATATACTTCTTTTACAGTTTCATATGACAATTTCATTACATCATATTCTTTTTGCAACTCTTGAATTTTGATGTCTTTTGGAACACATTCGTTGCAATCAACTGAACACTTTTCTTTTAAAACCTTGTTTTCTGTTTCAAGATCATCACATTTTTGTTTTAATTTTTCATTTTCTTGTTTCAAAAACTTTTGATTTTCAATCATCTCATGACATTTTTCTTTGAAATTTTTTTCTATTTTAGTGAATTCAATGTCTCTGTTGTTGATTTTTTCATCTTTTTCAATACAACAACTGCACGTTTCCATGCATTTCTGGCATTGATGGTCAGCTACATTATCAATTTTATCAGAAGTATCAGTTTGAATAATTACCTCAGTGAGTGACTGGCACTGTGGTTTCCTCTGCTTTCTGAATCTGATCTTCCTCAACGACTTGCGTTTTCTCTTCAACAACTTCCTCAGCTTTCTCTTCAACCTTCTTCAATTCATTCACCATCTTCTCACTCTCAGTCACAATTTCTTCAACTGTCTTCTTCTTTTTCTTCACCAGACTAGCAAATATCACCTTTCGAATACCTTCTTCAACCTGCTCTTTGTACCTCGGAATCTCCCTAAGGCCGTTGCACCAAACACTCACAGTAGGTATTGCCGCAACTAATGCATCAAGATCAACCGTCTTCGGATCAACCGTTGGGTTTCCTTGAGGATCAACATAGCATTCTTTTTCTTTGCTCCACCTGCCTGCTCGTGTAGCTTCTTTGTAAGCATCATATACATCATCCAATCTTAGACGTGCATGTCTTTCTTCACGAGTAAGTGTTATTTCAACAATCATTGCTTTAACTTCCACTTCAGCAACCTCTTCGTCATGTTGACTCCAACCATAGCCTTCATCATCATAGATTATGAAACCAGGTGATTTTGCCTCTTTACACCGTTCTTCCCAATCAAGACCATGAACTATAGATTCATAATCATCATCTATACTATCCACATTTTGATCACAATATGACAAATCAACTCTCTTTTCTTTGGATGATACTCCATCAATTTGCTTTGTGATTGGCTGATCAGTGTTCTTGTGATATATTGCCTTTTTGTAATAATCCTCACGAAACGGATTTACACTTTCATCAGCTCTGTTGTTTGGACATTCTCTTTTGAAGTGACCTTTTTCCTTACATTTGAAGCAAGTTACTTTGTTCTTGTCAAAACCCATCTTCGTTTCAGGTCCTTCCAAACATCTTCTGCTAGTGATCTCCATGAATCGTTGTGCTCTTCGAATGACACTTGCCATGCACCAACGAATATCCATGAGTTCCATCTCTTCTAGATCCACCTGATCGTAATCCTCTTTCGTCATGTTAGGATTTCCGATCTTTCCTACAATTAACCCTTCGTAAGATACCAGAATGGAGGCTAAGAAACTCATATGCTGTTGAGCAAATTCATTGTTTAGCAATGGAGAGTTCTTCCAATCAGAATTGGAATTTGCATTTGATGATCCAGATGCAGATGATGCATGATATCCTGGATCATAACTTGAAGAGGTATTCTTTGATGTGTCACTGGTCTTTTCTGCCGTAAAACCCGTTTTGATTCTTGGAGACTCATTGATTCTTGAAGACTCATTGTTTTGTAACAACCCTCTTCGATAGTACAAACCAACATTTTGTTGATAGTTAGAACTTGACATCTTGTTTTGTTTTTGAATTAACAGATCATGCCCCTCAATCTTCTCTATCAGTTGATCCAAAGTCAGTTTGTCAAAATTAGCATCATTTTTCAACACGATCACATATGTTTTCCAATCATCTTCATGAGGTAAAGCTTCAACCAGTTTATCTACCATCTCTTCTCTTTCTTTGTTAATTTCGAATCTCTCCAGCTCAATCTTTAAGTGACAGAAACGTTCAATCATTTGACGAACTGTTTCATTCTTCATGCAGCTAAACATATCAAACTCCTTTTTCAACAATGAAAATTTGTTTTTCTTGATATCTTTCCCTCCTTCAGCTTTCACTTTTAATGCTTCCCAGATTGACTTAGACGTTTCACCATACCTTAGCAGTGAGAAAATATCCTCTCTGATAGATTGTTGAAGTAGAGTTTTCATTCTCAATTCTGCTGAATGTTCTCTCTTATCATCTGCTGTGAAATCTTTCAGTGTGATCAATTCACGTCTTTCATTTGTTGGTTTTACATATCCTAAAGTTAAACAAATCGAACTATCATACGCATAAGCCTGCACCCAATTTTCAAATCTTTCATACCACCAGTGATAATCTTCCATATTCATGAGCTTTGTTGGTCTCTGATGATTTCCATACACATTGTCGTAACTCAAACATTCTGATATCACTTTAGTAGATGCGTTATAAAACGTGTTGTAAAACTCTTCGCCAAAATCCGACATCTTCACAATGTTTCTTGAATCTCTCACTTTGAATATCTCAAATTACCTGAATCACACAAAACAAACAAACACTTATCAGTTCAAACACTATCAAACAACAGAAACAAAATACTCGAACTGGTGAATATTTTTGTGCGGACTGAAGGTTGACAGACTGTGCGAACTGTAGATTGACACACCGTGCGAACTGAACTTGATTCGAACTGGGATTTAAATCGTACGACACAGAATTCACTTTCAAACAACCTTGACCCTTTCAAATGACTTTGCAATCTGAAACTAATGTACTGGATCAAATGAGTCCCGAACTGCAATATCCTGTCAACATTTTGGGTCTTAAAGAAAAAGAAATAATCATGGGCTGTGACTTGGGCCGCTTGTTTAACCTAGAATTGGGCCGACAATTTGAACCAATGGATGATCTGAATCAAAAATAGTTATATGGCTGTAATTATTAAAGCACACAATTCTTCTACAGGGCCAACAACTAATACACCCAACCGAGTTATTCTATAGAGCCACTAGCTACCACTTGTTGATTGGGCCGCTTCTAATATAGTATATACATGCATTGGGCAGCAAACATTGAATAGTAAACTAAATCACATGCCATTAAAGCTAGCCGACAATTCAATTCAAATTCAAGAAGCAACAAAATGCTGATTGGGCCAACAAACATGAACGGCAATGCATGATTGGGCCTTCCTTTGAATGTAATCCGCCTTAAAGTTCAATACAAATCTTTTTACAGCTCACAATACAAGCTTATTGGACCTCAATTAATTGGTTTACCTTTATTGATTTGGCCTTTTTTACACTCACATGAAGATTGGTAGCTAACAATCAACTTTAATAGGACCCTTCCTTTTGTTAAATGGGCGACAAAATTATATTACACATGAACTCTCATTGGGCCGCCCCACCTATTATATTCACGTGATTGACCTTTATTTGAAGTGACCGACAACAGTTATTGGACCGAAAAAATCACTAGGCCGACAATTATTACTCACATGGGCCGACAATTATGTTGTAAATATATGATAGGACCGACAAGGTTTTTAAGTGCTAAATATTCTGATTTTTTTAAGGTGGCCGACAACGTTCAATGTTCAACTCATTTAGCTGACAACTACATTAAGTGCAAAATATTCTCATTGGGCCGCTATTTATTTAGTGGGTTGATTATAACATTAATCAATTTCAAATCATATGACGATTTATCCTATAGTGCCAAACTTTCCACTTGCCGACAACAATGTTCAGACAAAATGATGATGACGATGACTCATAAGCGGTTCTAATGATCCAAAAGAGCGAACCTAATAATATGACCAATACGAGCGAACCTTATAATTTTGTCCAATAAGCGAACCTGTTATGACACTATAAGCGGATCACAATAGTTACCCTATGAGTGAACCTCAACAGTGATCAATGAGCAGACCATACACTTATTTTGGAGCGAACCTATGCAAGTTCATACGAGCGGACCTGACTTGTGACGCAAAAACGAACCGAAATCCTTCGATTTCTCCTAAACGGCTAGGAGTTTCGATCTGAAACTTGGTAGGGTTGTAGATCAGGTATATACGCACAGCATATCCAAATTTCAGCTGAAACGGATCGTGAAAACCTGTTCGATTCGACGAAAATCAGTAAAAACCATGAAAAATGTGAAAATGATGAAGAAGAAGATGAAATTGGATCTGAATCTGATGTAATCCTGTGCGAAATCGTGTGAAAGATCAGTGCAATCGAGCTCCTGCTCTGATACCACTTGTTAGGACCGGTTTTGACTCCGAAACGATTGCGAAACGTACGTATAACGTGCGGAATCCGTACACGAACACGACCTAACACACGTGACGTGATATAAACGTGATTCTATTAATCAAATCTGAAAACGTACAAGAACCTGAATCGCGATGTCACTTTCTCTCTCTAGTTTCTCTCTCTAGCTCTAGAAACCTCCAAGTGACAAATGTAGCAAAAGTTGTAAACTAAACATAAAGCTCCCTATTTATAGTCTAAGGAATTTAATGAGATTTCTCATTATTACTATTATGCCACCTTGCCTTTTGTCTAGTTATCACTAATTATAACAATATTAATCTCGCTTTCTTCTGTTTCTCGCTACGGCTCAGATTGACGAAGGCTATAGACATGAATGTACTAACAAGCTTTGTCGGTGCTTCCCTTGGCACAAAGTGCTGTGATGACCACCACTTTAGGGGTAAACTGCCCAGATGCACCCGAAATCCTTCAAGGCTTCACCCATTTTTGTCATGCTTCTCTCAGCAAATTGATGATTACGATTTCCAAACAAAGATCAAAATGCCATCCCACATCAAAACATATGATGGGACTGAAGATCCAGAGGATCATCTCTAGATCTTTACTGGTGCTGCCAGAATTGATTAAATGATTTAACGCAGAGTGTTGTCTCATGTTTACGCAAACCCTCATTGGGTCGGCCAGAATATGATTAAATGATTTACCCGCCAGAAGCGTTCGAAGCTTCGATGACCTCAGCAAAGGTTTCTTAGCCAACTTCTCCCAGCAAAGGCGGTACGTTAAAGATGTCACGGTGATCTTTCAGATAAAACAAAGAGATGATGAATGCCTTTGAGAGTTCATAGAAAGGTATAAAAAGGATGGTCTAACATATGTGGGGGAGACCAGAAAATGAGAGTGGCTGGTTTTATGAATGCCATTACCTCTAAATACTTCACAAGGGACTTCAACAAGTCCTACCAAAGACCTTAGAAGAAGCTCTCGAAAGGGTTGAAGTCCACATTAGAGGAGAGGAGGCTGTATACATAAAGGAGTAGAGGAAAAAAGGATCTAACTGGCGAAGCAGCAGTCCTGCTAGGAAGAGGGGAAACTTTCTTTTCTATGACAGACGCCAAAAGGGTTCAGAACAACGAAGGCCTGAAGCTCGGAACCCTCCAAGCAGGGAGAGGGCCATAAACTTTACAGCCATTACGAAAACCCCTCAAGAAAATTGATGTGGAGGAAGTAAAACGAAGCTTCCGACCTCCTAAACCTCTCCCTAAAAGCAAAAGGAACGAGAATTCCACCCTGTTTTGTGAATTCCATAAAGAAAAGGGTCACCATACTAACAATTGCTTTTAGCACAAAAAGAGGATTGAGGAGGTCGTCAAGTCCGGAGAACCCGCTCACTTAGTAAAGGGGGTGAGGGACAAGATGGCGAGGGAAAGAGCAAGGAAGTTAACATGGTGAATTTTAATGGAGAGGTTCCCCACAAACAACAATGGTTGGAAGCTTGGGAGCTTCAGTGTGTTTGTCTGTTTCCCCCAACAGAAAGGAACCCTCTCTGAAACCCTCTTGGGGCCGAAGCGACTGTGGGTCCATTAAAGACAAGCAGAGCATACATAGACACCGGTGCAGCCATAAAAATTATGTTCGAAGGGTTCTTCAATCGTTTGAGCAATGAGAAACGTTCAAAGCTTCAACCTTCGGGAATCTCCATAAAAGGTATTCCTGACATACCTCTCAAGCCCTTAGGGCAACTGACCCTTGATGTACGTTTCAGTGAAGGTAGGATGGAAAGGATCCAACCTCCTAGTTTTGTAGTAATCAACACACGTTCCAGCTATGATGTAATCAAAGGAAAGCCTAGTCAATGTGTGTTCTATATGGATGTTTCAGTCGGTCAGGTCACCGTAAAATTCCTAACCGAGAGGGGAATTGCAACCCTTCTGTGACAACCCTCACCAAACAAGGTATCCGTACGAATTAATTAACATTTAATTACTGCTCAATTACTGTGCTTTCTTACAGTTGTAAATAAACTTCTACATGATTTCTGAAATATATATAACCATGCCTAATACTTTATTTGCTGTCACTCTATTTACTTACACAAAAACCTTAGTGACAAACTTGATGCACAAAAGCACAGTAGCACAATGAACGGATAACCCAGTAAATGTGCCGACATAGCCAAGCATCAGGCAAACACTGCCTCTAAGGCCTGTATGAGCCAGAGATAGTTTACTACACTAGTAGAGAGTGTAGGGATAAGAGGGTTGTAGAACTGTGTCACTAGGTGATAATTATAGTGACCGGATGTGCCTAAAACGTACTATAAATACAAAATTCAGCACTTTAAATAAAAATTCAGCATTAATCTAACAAATAAAGTGCCAAAACATGAGAAAAGTATTACTAGACACTTTCCAAAGTGTCGGGAATAAATGGTGTCACTAAAAACAATAATAACGACACTTTAAATGCTTATTAAGCACTTTAACGGATCACTATCCAACCAAACAACCGGACTTTACCCGGAACATAAAAATATTGTCATTAACATTGTTTTTCCTTTTCTGAGCCAGTTAGGGTCCCCGAATACCCTAACACCCGCCACAAGACACTACATGCTAATATCAAGTCTTAACCTCCTAGTTAACAACTAATGTCTAACCATTTAGTTAGAAACCAACCATGAGACACCCCCACCCCAACGAAATCAGCTCCCCAAGGGGACAAACATTTACAACTTTTGATTATAATAATCCCTATGTTTGAAATCTAGATGGCATAGTTTCCATTGGATAAAGTTGCTTAATGGTTTATAAATAACACCAAAGGTCCCTCATTATCTTTCATAAACCACTTTACAAAATTCACTCTCTCTCTCCCCTTGCCATAGGCTTCGGCCGAACACAACCATCTTCACCACTCCACCTTTCGATATTGATCAAGCCATTCCAAGCATCCACAAGTGTGAAGGATCACGCATAAGGAAGCTCGGTGCACTTGGATTGCAAAGGACCTCACTACATTGATTTTAACCACCCATTTTTTGACTAGTTTCTTCCCTAGCGTCGAGCTAGTAGTAAGTGACTCTAAACGCCTTCTTGATCTATTCTAAAGTGGTTAATATGAACTTTGTCGGGTGGAAATCATGAACATACTAAATAACCTACTAAAAGTCTTGTAAAAGAATGAACACCATGGTTAATAAATGGATAATTATGTAAAACTTATGGGACTTGTTTTATTATGATTATTTAGTGTTGATTTATGATAGTAGTAGCTCAGATCGTCATGTAACCCGGCTAAGTCATGTTCATGTAACATGACCTAGAGTATGTTAAAGTGTAAAAGAGGTTAAATGGTGAACACTACTACATATTAAACATGAACTTGTGCAAAAACATTTTTTCTTATAAAATAGACTTGTAAACTAGTAGATCTACGGATGTACAAGTGGTATTTTCAAAGGACCAAGTGTCAAAAGAAATCATATCTTTAAAACCGGATCTTTCTTAACAAAGGTGATTTTTATGAACACACAAGTATAGACACTTGTGTAACAAGAAGTTTTGACAAAGAATTATTTTTGTAAATTTTGACAAGAAGTTGTGGAAATGTATTTTCTTTAAAAACGAGATTCTTAAGAAACCAAGCTTATTTATAAAAAGGTCTACTACAAATATGGGGAAATTACTACATATTTTACGCAAACCACAAGCTCATGTATTTTTGCGACTTATATCTAGTTTGACTAGTTTGATGGTTTGAATATTGTTTATTGTTGATTGAGAAAATTGTTGTTTGAAATTATAAAAGAAAATGATACGCTAGAAAGCGTGGCCACCTCCCGTTACAGGGGAAACTCTGGCGAAATTTTTCTAAAAATCTAACACTTGGAAATATTTTTATCACAAGTGTTATAAATATATTTTTAACTTGTTTTCAAAAATGTAAATTTCGCCACTATTTTTATCACAAGATTTCTAAGTGTCGAAGGCGGGATTTTCACAAAATAAAACTTGATAAATATATATTTAGTATATATTTTTTCATAACAACACTTGTGAGATTTTATGATTATTTTGTGAACTATACAAATACTATGTTTAGGGTAAAAATAATATTACCGAATGTTAACGACTCCAAAATAATTCTAACGCCTTCACAATAAATATTTAAGTTACACGGTATTATTAATAGCACCCGAACCTTACAACGTAACTTACGCATTTTTGGAAAATACTCATAAGCGTGTATTTTGAAAAGGATATTATTTTGGAAAATTTTTTTGGAATAAAATATAATATTTTTGGGAAAAATATTTATATTTTGGAGAAAGAATTAAAATATATTTTAAGTGTGACTTAATAATATATTTTCGGAATTACAAGAAAACGCACATGTATTAAAGCCCCAATCCTTAGGAAGGATAATATTTACCAAAATAATTACGAAGTGTACACACGAAATAGTTGTCTAACTATTTTCCAAAGACATTAAACCTTAAGCTAAGGCACGGCCGTCCGTCTAATAGAAGTTAGTACGTGTAGGTCGTCGCATAGCAGATTGACCAGGAGATTTTCTTGTTAGAGACGCACCACTGTGAGTTCATGTCCCCATTTTCTCTTAACTATTTTCAGTTTTCTAGACTGCGGGGGTGAAATACAGGTTACTATGATTACAAGTACTTTTTACATCGTATGGTTAGCGTAAGGAGGGTTACTACTTAGATCATGTGAGTGGGTAGGCGCAACTTGAGGCCATTAACCCTCATTGTAGGACCGAGGGACAGTAGCGATAGATCAATCTGGGTGTAGCGAGCCCAGCCCCAGGTCCAGCATAACGGACCTCGGGGTGACTTTGTACCCAACGCAAAATATGCTAGGTTTGAGTCTTCCTACAGCACTTCACATATATCAATGGCCTTGCAAACCATTGGTGATCTCTTTTCCTTAATTGCTACATACCAGGATTTTTATACTTACAAAGGTTTCACTTACTCACTACACATGAACTTCCTCAACAATTTTTGTTGATTTTTCCAACTTACATGTATTTCAGGTAATTAAGGATCTGGCATGGTATGCTACATTTTCACGCTGCTTAAAAGTTATTGGATCATCCAAGTTTAGGGGTTGTGGCTTTTACCTGGACGAGTCACAGTTCTTAAACTTCGTCTGTTTTATGTTTGTGGATATGATTTCTGAACAATGTTTTTATATTATTAGGTTGTAATTCCCGTTGCATGTGTCAACACTTTAAAACAATGTTGTGGTACGTTTATTTTAGAACTTAAATCAATGGATGATCTGCATGGTTTTACTTTCATATAGATTTGTTGTGATTAAGTTATGGTATTAAGAAGTCACACCAAATTAACCCACGCTTCCGCAAAGCCAGGGTGTGACAGCTTGGTATCAGAGCTCTGATCATAGCGAACTAGGATTCCTTCTCGAGTCTAGACTATGATCACTAGGGCTCTCACGAAAACATTTTTACATTGCATACCACTTAAGTCCAGATCCAAAACGTTTTTACAAACAAATGTTGAGCACATCTTATTTAATAGTTATAGGCTCAGTCTGGGAGGCCGAGGCTCGGTCTGGGAGGCCGAGGCTCGGTCTGGGAGACCGAGGTAGTTGTCTAGTGGGACTAGGAAGAGCAGTCTGGGAGGATGGGAGGCTAGTGGGACTAGGAAGATCAGTCTGAGAGGCTGGGAGGCTAGTGGGACTAGGATAACTATTTGATTACTTAATTGGTGACTAATATGTTTATCTGACTATATGATTGATTATTTGTGCATGTGTGTGTTTGTGTTACAAGACGACATGTCTTCCTCTTCAGATACTGGAGTGACGGACACCTTGGATCCTTTAGCGATCGTGTTGGACGATGAGATTATGTCATAGAGTGAGGTACACACTTCGGATACCACCAGCACAGATGAGGATGATTTCCAGCCCTTCGCGCTATGCGATGTTGTCGCCGAGCCCGCTGATGGCCCCTATCGCTGGGGATTCGCCGCTCGCGGTGATCCATGCCCCTGTACCCCTTGTCGCTTACCCTATTGTTGATATGCCCCTTGATGTAGGCGCTGACGACGACGTCGACTTGTTTGATGAGGACCTACTCGAGGATGACATGGAGGGCGAGGCCCTTATTGCTACCGGTGATCTCCTACTTCTCGTTGATGCTCCTACGGAGGAGGCACCCATCCATTCACCTGTCCTAGATTCCTTTGGGTCTGTGGCATCTGCACCTTCACATGCACTCGGAATGCAGCATCATTCGCACGACACGGACCCTAATATGGCCTCATCCGCTGCACCTGCACCTGCACCTAGCTTTGAGTTTGGTATTGACATTGATGATGATACGGATCCTGTTTTTCCACCGGGTTTGATCCCGATCATGACATTGAGTTTATTCATTTAGATCAGCCAGTGGAGGATCCCGTAGCCCCTGTTGACCCTATGTTTGTTGATCCCGCTGATTTCGAGATGGAGTTAGATGATCTGGAGCCTGTTGTGGCCCCTGAGCCAGTTGATGCTCCTGTCCTTGCCTCAGAGCATGACCTTAATCATGCCGATGTACCAGTTGTTGCTCCCTTGGTTGACGACGTACCTGTTGACGATCATCCTATTGTTGCTCCACTGTTGGGGGATGATCATGCTGTTGATGCTCATGTTGATGCCCCTCACATTGCTGACATTCTTGCTGATCCTGTTGTTGCCCCTCTTCCTGACCCTGTGCCTGTGCAGTTCGATCATGCACCTTTTTGGACATCGACACGCGCACACCCGAAGTGGGCGGATAGACGATGCTAATGGTTACCCATCTTTCGAGTTTCTTGTGACACCCCCTTGTGGCTCCTGTTTCAGCCCTGTTTTAGTTCCTATGGATGCACATTTGTTCCCACACTCACCGCTGATGCTCTCCACTCCGTTACATGACCCGGAGTCTGCACTCGAGCCAGCTGCTACACCAATTGGGTCAGCTCGATATTGCGCTTGCTGAACCTATACCTTTACGTGGTCACGATCCTGTTCCTTTTTAGTCTACCAGACGTTGCACCCCTTATAACTACCTACATCAGGCAATCTCCTCATTTGTTGAGATGTCCGTTTTTACACCCGCAACCACTAACATCGCTCCTTTCCCTTGTGAAGATCGACGCCCATTGCGCCATCATGCCTATCACTTTCTTTCAGGATGTGACAACTCGAATTTCCAAAATTCTATTTCGCATTCATTGCACGTTCATGTTTTGACTAGTCGTTTATTTGCATAATTGATTGCCATGAGAGTATATATGTTTTGATTGTTTGATTGTGCATGATTGTTTCTTAATTGTGAAATTGGTAAATATATGAACTTGGTGGTGAAACTGTGAAATTGATGTGAGATGGTGTACTTGTGTAAGATTTAGTAATTCAGGGTGTGTAGAGCAATTAGTGAAAACTAAACCATACTTAAACCTAATTCCTTGTTCACTAATCATTTTTCACAAGAATCAAAGTACTGTATCCTCTAATCCCCTAGCAATCATCACCAAATCATTGACAAGACATTCATCACTTTTGTTTCTACATTTTCTCTAGAATCAACACAAGGTAAATAATTTATGTTTATTGATTGCTTGATTACTATTAATTCTTGTTTCTTGTAATTCTTGGTGAAACCCTAATTCTTCATATAAGTATCCTGTGATTTTGATTTGATTCTGAGTATTATGATGAGGATGTTGATTAGTGAATGATCATTTACATGATGTTAAGATACAAGGAATGTTAGAATGATTGCCTGATGATAAATTGCCGTTCTGCGAAGTGTATGAATTAGGGTTTTGATAATATAGAACGTAACTGATTTGATATTCTTGATTCTGTGAAACGTATTGTTAATGTCTGAGTTTGTAACCCTTATGTGTATAATAGTCTGAGTTTTAATAATGCATTAAGGATCCGAGTTTCACATGCTTCATGTACCCGAGTTTTTAACCATCCTCACCTGGTCCGAGTTTATGAAGGGAGCCACTAGCCCGAGTTTAATACTTGAATCTTGCCCGAGTTTAATGCTTGAATCTTGCCCGAGTTTAATGCTTGAATGTTGCCTGAGTTTAATACTTGAATGTGGTCCGAGTTTAATACTTAATGTGGTCCGAGTTTAATACTTGAAGGTGACCCGAGTTTCCTACTTATCACATGGGGTCCGAGTTTAAGGCCACAAGGCCTTGGTCCGACCTTTTTATCATGTCTAGTGTCCGAGTTTGTGAAGGGGGATACCCCTTGTCCGAGGTTGTGAAGGGGATACCCCTTGTCCGACCTTGTGAGGGGGGGAGGCCCTTTGGTCCGAGTTTAAACTCCCAAAACCCCCATGTCCGACTTTTTAAGCGTGTAACATTGTATTCGACTTGTTAATGTGGGTTATGTCCAATTCTGGTGTAACATGTAATGGTCCGACCTTTGGAATGTATGCCTAGCCTGATGTAATATTTATATGCTTAACTCTGTTCATTCAACAAACACAGTTTGATATCAATTCTAATGTTATGTTAACTCTGTGAAGGTGCGTATGCAACCCTGTTAAGTTGTAAACTCTGTTTAGTATGATGGTTCTGGTTTAACTTTGTTAAACACGAAACCCTAATGAGTTGTGAATGTGTTAACTTACTAAGTTTGTTAATTTATCACTTTCGTTACGTATGCTAACTCTGTCAAGTACAATATGAACAACCATGATAGTGCGGACTGTAAATGACACCTACGTGAAACGTGAACTGCACGACTTTGTTTATCTGCTTATGTGGTATATGATTCTATGTATATGATTGTATGATATTGAACGCAATCGTATGATCGTGCATGTGTGACCATTCTATGTGATATCATCATGTACACAATACACACACTAAACATAGTTGCTTGGTTACCAATCACTCGCACACCCTAATTTGATGCAAACACTCACATCGTATTATGTGCAACATATCCTAGGTCGTGTGTAACGGATTTAGACGTTTGATAAACCCTAGAGCATAGCATACCGAGCAAACCAAGGTGAGTTCACACAGCCAATGCATGGGGTTCCCAGGGTGGGAATGGGATTTGATTATTTACTGGTACTTGTCTATAATGGAACTTAGTGATGTGATTTGATGAACTATGGTACATACTCCACTGTTAGAACTACTACTAGACTAGTAACACTTATTGAACTGATCTTCGCACACCTGCCAAGGGTTGGCCGCGATATTATGACTGACTTCGCACACCTGCCTTTGGAAGGCCGCGAACTGTAATTTACTAACCTTCGCACACCTGCCTGGTAGGCCGCGATACGGATACACCTAGTCTAGAATACACGGGATGAACACCCCCAAATATCTTCGCATACCTGCCTGGGAGGCCGCGATGGAAACTAATACGATACATGACATAACGAACGAACATACTACTACTCACGCTATACTATTACTGAACTGTTAACTGTGAACTCGCTCAACTAGTTGTTGACTCTCTGCTGCATGCCTTGCAGGACATTAGGTACATATGGAGCTTGCACAGGGAGGAGCAGGTCGTTGTGGAGCTTGGATCGTGGATGTTATGTTACACATACAACACTTGAACTATTTAAATACATTGGATTCTCATTGTTACGCTTCCGCTACATAAACTATGTTTTGTTGGAAACATCAATCGTATTGAATGATTGGTTTACATTTATTATAACTGACATTAATTACATTGTTCGATATGATTGGTGGCTTGATCCTGGTCAGTCACGCTCCCAAGCGGTGATACTCCGCAGGTGGATATGCCCGCACCCCGTAGAGATGCTCCAGGACGGCGCCCGCATAACCTGTAACATTAACTGTAGTAAAGGATATGAGTCGCGGAACCTTGAAGCTTGAGCTGACATAACAAAGGGAAACTTCAAATACAATACATTACCAGCATTTTCTATTGTAATGATGAATTCTTGAATACAGGTTGTACCTACCAGCATTTTCTAGAATGCAAACCCCTGAATTTCGGTGGCACGGGAGGTGCCATAGCTTTTGTAAAATGGGCTGAGAATGTGGATGCCGTTGTGTGAACGAGTGGTTGTACGCCAAAGCAACAAGTCCCATACGTTTCTCGATTGCTACAAGATGGGGCTCTGTTATGGTGGGACCGTAAAGTTCGAGAATTGGGCGAGGCTGTAGCATATGCGATGTCATGGAGCGAGCTGAAAGAAATAATGCGGAAGGAGTATTGTTCACAGATTGATATCCAAAGGCTAGAATTAGAATTCTGGGAACTATAGAAGGAAGGTCCAAATGTGGTGGAGCACGTGCGAAGGCTTTACGATTTGTCGAGAGTCGTTTCGTACCTGGTGGAACCCGAGTTGAAGAGAATGGAGCAATCTATTTGGGAACTGACACCTCAAGCCTTGAGCTTGATGATGGTATCAACGCCACCATCACCCATGATTGCCAATGTGATAGGACTGGAGCTCACTAAGGAAGCACTTAGACTGGTGAAACTTTCAATCCCGGACGAGAAGAAGGAAACTCCAGTGGAGACATCTGGGAAGAACAAAAGAAAGCTCGGTGAATTTCAGGGAGGTGATCAGGCAAATAAAAAGAATAAGGCCAAAAAGGGAAAGATGTACATGGGTAAACTACCTAAGTGCGAAGAATGCCAGCGCCATCATAACGGGCAATGCGGTAATAGGAAGTGTGACAACTGTGGTAAAAGGGGACACAACAGGGAAACGTGTTGGCAGGAGACGTAAAGAGGAAAGGAAGAAAAGGGAGGTTATAACTGCGGTGGTATGGGGAAACTTGGGAAAGATTGCCCAAAGGAGATTAACCAAGACCATGAAGGAGCATCGAACATCGAAGCTAGTGAAGCATGCCAGGATCCAGATATGGTCGCTGGTACGTCCTTTAACAACCCAAAATTTTGCATCCATGTTATTTGATAACAGTGCCGACCATAGCCTCGCATCTCATGAATTTAGGAATATACTTAATTTAGTAGAGAGTAAGTTAGACGACCCACTCTTAATGAGACTGGTTAATTAACGGCCTCGACGTAGTAACTAGGATGAACCCGCGGTCGAGCAACCAAGTGGAGATCGTTATCCGCATCCCGGAGTCGAACGACGAAGCAATCATGACTCATGAGGCAAGATACGCCTCTACAAACTACAAATTGCTTGAAGGCATGGAGGATGTTGCGTAAAGAATATGTTGTTTCTTGGCATATTTCGGGGACAGGAGGAGCCGAAGAACTAAAGCACGAAGATCTTCTTATTACCAGGAAATGCCCTAAGGTCTTCCCCGAGGATTTGCCAGAATGTTCTCTCCCACGGCTAATCCCGTTCACATCAGATAAATTCCCGGCGTCGCACCTGCAGTCAATACCCCTCAACGACTTACATCTTCCGAAATGCAAGGGTTGACAGTGAAGTTTCAAAAGTTGATGGAGAAGGAAGATAACAGACCAAATATCCCCTGTTGGGTAACCCCATATCTGCTCGCCAAAAAGAAGGATGATGATTACCAAGTAAACATCAACTACCAGGAGCCGACCAAGCTAACCAACCAGAGTCAGTGACTCTTACTAAGGATTAACGGACCTCTTACATAACTGACTATGAGGACCCAACTGCTACTACACGACTGATCAACGATCGAACATCGTTAGCGGAGAAATTCAGGGGGTATACCAGGATGAAATTGTGGGACAATGATTGTGCTTAGACATAAACAAGATGGTGCTTCCTACACAATGTATAAACTAGATACACGAGATGTGGAATACGGAGAAACTAGAAGCCTTACAACTAGGAACCACATCTGTCAACTCAATCAAACATCATTAACTTGACCAACTTGTCATTGCAGTTACCGAAACCGAAAGTACTTAAATTTTCTTCCGTCGAAGTCTTCACTTTCACTTCTCACAAGTAGATATTTGCATTTCTACTCCCCTCAAGTAGTTGCATCATGTTGTTTTCCTTCGCTGAGAGCGAACACACGCTTGCTTCGTATACTTGGTCACTTCTCTCTTTTGGTAGAAGCGCATCGCTTCATCACTTGAAAACTTATGTATAACCCATGCACCGTTTGCTACGCATGTGGTTTCATTTCGAATAAACGCTCCATTAAAGTTCAGATATTACGTTGCCAATGCTAATTACTAGTTTGTGATTCAAATAACCTACATTTTTGTCATTGATGACTCTGTTGTTATCAAGTCAACATACTTTCATGAAACCACTTTCTTTAAAGTTACGTGTTTACTATCATACCAAGATTTCCTTGTTGATATGTACGTTTATTGTTGGGTTACGTTGAAACTAAGTTCAACTGCTTGAACTTATCCAGTTCACATGTTTGATTTGAGACGCCATATGATGTATTGAGAGCATCATATTCTAATACTTTGGCACAGATTCTTTTGTTTCGAGTCGTAGTAGACATATTTGGTCTATGACTCCATTAAATTGTTGATAGATTTCGATACCTTATAGTGATACTTTCATAGAATTGAAGCTTGCGCTTATCTGACTACTCACTTCGTACACGGATTTAATTGATTATATGACAACTTGCCCTAAATCCGTTTTGTTTATCACAATTAAATCACTCTCAACACACTTGCGTGCTGAGTCAAAAGTACATAAATTCATTTCATATCATGGTGTACCTCCTAACGATTCTTTCGTTATCAATCAAACGCCTTGCAGTACTTAGTTTCATCTTCCGGCTTGTTTCGGTACACCTTCATCTGGTCTCAAACTCGGTGAATTTGTTCAGTCACCGCTATTATGGAATCATGTCGTTGCAATACCTGGTGGTGTCATTACAAACTTGCAGATTGTACTAATCATGGTCAACCGTTTTACACCAAACTGCATATCTTCTCGTTTGACCTGCCATTTAAACATTTCCGATGCAACTACAAATCAAAGCAAGAATACACCAGATTCGTTTGTATTTCATTCGGTGTATTCTCGCAATTCAAAGTGTTCAACGCACTGAACCTTGCCACTCGTCTACTTGGGAGTTGACAGATCAATTTACCATTTCATTTGAGTTGTTGATTTTTGAATTCATATAGCGGGTGCTATGTTTCGTGAAAACTCGCTTGGATACTGCGATCGATCGTTTGAGGATCTTATTAGTAGAAACTCCTCTCTTGTGGACCCCCTGCTAGCTGGAATACATTAGGCTATACGTCAAGTACGTTTTGTACTTCTGACATCAACTGCTATGAGCACCCACCTGCTTATCCTAGGGTACGGGTTATTAAATATTCTTGGACCCACCAAGTGTGAGTAAGGTTTGATTTGGTTTGATGACTATCTACCTCGATGTTATTTATATATATATATATACATGTGTGACGTGACCATAAGGAGTTAAGGTAGCACAAATTTTGGGGACGAAATTTCTTTAACGGGGGGAGAATGTGACAACCCTCACCAAACCAGGTATCCGTACGAATTAATTAATATTAAATTACTGCTCAATTACTGTGCTTGCTTACAGTTGTAAATAAACTTCTACATGATTTCTGAAATATATATAACCATGCCTCATACTTTATTTGCTGTCACTCCATTTACTTACACAAAAACCCTAGTGACAAACTTGATGCACAAAAGCACAGTAGCACAATGAACGGATAACCCAGTAAACATGCTGACATAGCCAAGCATCAGGCAGACACTGCCTCTAAGGCCTGTATGAGCCAGAGATAGTTTTACTTCACTAGTAGAGAGTGTAGGGATAAGAGGGTTGTAGAACTGTGTCACTAGGTGATAATTATAGTGACCGGATGTGCTAAAACGTACTTTAAGTACAAAATTCAGCATTAAGCTAACTAATAAAGTGCTAAAACATGAGAAAAGTATTACTTGACACTTTCCAAAGTGTCGAGAATAAATTGTGTCACTAAAAATAATAATAACGACACTTTAAATGCTTATTAAGCACTTTAACGGATCACTATCCAACCAAACAACCGGACTTTACCCGGAACATAAAAATATTGTCATTAACATTGTTTTTCCTTTTGTGAGCCAGTTAGGGTCCCCGAATACCCTAACACCCACCACAAGACACTACATGCTAATATCTAGTCTTAACCTCCTACTTAACAACTAATGTCTAACCATTTAGTTAGAAACCAACCATGAGACCCCCCCCCCCAACGAAATCGGCTCCCCAAGGGGACAAACACTTACAACTTTTGATTATAATAATCCCTATGTTTGAAATCTAGATGGCATAGTTTCCATTGGATAAACTTGCTTAATGGTTTATAAATAACACCAAAGGTCCCTCATTATCTTTCATAAACCACTTTACAAAATTCACTCTCTCTCTCCCCTTGCGATAGGCTTCGGCCGAAAACAACCATCTTCACCACACCACCTTTCGATATTGATCAAGCCATTCCAAGCATCCACAAGTGTGAAGGATCACGCATAAGGAAGCTCGGTGCACTCGGATTGCATAGGACCTCACTACATTGCTTTTAACCACCCATTTTTCGACTAGTTTCTTCCCTAGCCTCGAGTTAGTAGTAAGTGACTCTAAACGCCTTCTTGATCTATTCTAAAGTGGTTAATATGAACTTTGTTGGGTGGAAATCATGAACATACGAAATCACCTACTAAAAGTCTTGTAAAAGAATGAACATGATAGTTAATAAATGGATAATTGTTTAAAACTTGTGGGACTTGTTTTATTATGATTATTTAGTGTTGATTTATGATAGTAGTAGCTCGGATCGTCATCTAACCCGGCTAAGTCATGTTCATGTAACATGACCTAGAGTATGTTAAAGTGTGAAAGAGGTTAAATGGTGAACATATTAAACATGAACTTGTGCAAAAATAATTTTTCTTATAAAATAGACTTGTAAACTAGTAGATCTACGGATGTACAATTGGTATTTTCAAAGGACCAAGTGTCAAAAGAAATCATATCTTTAAAACCGGATCTTTCTTAACAAAGGTGATTTTTATGAACACACAAGTGTGTAGACACTTGTGTAACAAGAAGTTTTGACAAAGAATTATTTTTGTAAATTTTGACAAGAAGTTGTGGAAATGTATTTTCTTTAAAAACAAGATTCTCAAGAAACCAAGCTTCTTTATAAAAAGGTCTACTACAAATATGGGGAAATTACTACATATTTTACTCAAACCACAAGGTCATGTATTTTTGCGACTTATTTCTAGTTTGACTAGTTTGATGGTTTAAATATTGTTTATTGTTGATTGAGAAAATTGTTGTTTGAAATTATAAAAGAAAATGATACGCTTGAAAGCGTGGCCACCTCCCGTTACAGGGGAAATTCTCTCTGGCGAAATTTTTCCAAAAATCTAACACTTGGAAATATTTTATCACAAGTGTTATAAATATATTTTTAACTTGTTTTCAAACATGTTAATTTCGCCACGATTTTTATCACAAGATTTCTAAGTGTCGGAGGTGGGATTTTCACAAAATAGAAGTTGATAAATATATATTTTGTATATATTTTTTCATAACAACACTTGTGAGATTTTATGATTATTTTGTGAACTATACAAATATTATTTTTAGGGTAAAAATAATATTACCGAATGTTAACGACTCCAAAATAATTCTAACGACTTAACAATAAATATTTAAGTTACACCAGTATTATTAATAGCACCCGAATCTTACAACGTAACTTACGCATTTTAGGAAAATACTCATAAGCGTGTATTTTGACAAAGATGTTATTTTGGAAAATTTTTTTGGAATAAAATATAATATTTTTGAGAAAAATATTTATATTTTGGAGAAAGAATTAAAATATATTTTAAGTGTGACTTAATAATATATTTTCGGAATTACAAGAAAACGGACATGTATTAAAGCCCCCATCCTTGTGAAGGAAAATATTTACCAAAATAATTACGAAGTGTACACACGAAATAGTTGTCTAACTATTTCCCAAAGACATTAAACCTTAAGCTAAGGCACGGCCGTCCGTCTAATAGAAGTTAGTACGTGTAGGTCGTCGCACAGCAGATTGACCAGGGGATTTACTTGTTAGAGACGCACCACTGTGAGTTCATATCCCCCTTTTCTCTTAACTATTTTCAGTTTTCTAAACTGCGGGGGTGAAATACATGTTACTATGATTACAAGTACTTTTTACATGGTATGGTTAGTGTGACAACTGTGTTCTGTAAGCGTCGTATAATGTAAAACAATGTGAATTATCAATAAAACAATGTGCTTTGGTGTTATTATGTGTGTATTTATGTTTGATGATTTTACAATTTGATTCGACTCCGATTTCAAGCTTTAAATCGCTTTCTAGAGGGTTATATGCAAAACTGGTGCATAAACGCAATCAGTTTAACGCAACGTACACTCCGGAACTATGACGTAAGCTTAACATACCTTAAGTATCCTTTACATAACTTAGAAATAAGTTCCAAAGGATTCTGTATGGCAAAAAAATGTTCATTTGAACTAAAGGACTATTTACGACAAAACTGCGAAACTAACGCTGGTGACCGCCCGGATAATATTTAAATCCCAAAAATATTCTGTTATGATTAAAAACTTTATTTTTATCAGGTCCGTGTTGAAAAATGAATTAAAACGCCTAAAAACGCTAATTTTTCAAGTTTAAGCGCGTACCGCGTGTTTCTGCGAGACACAGTGCTTCTACTGCAAAACGCAGACAACGCAGCCAGTCTTGGCAACTGAAATTTTATTCCAACAATATTTTGGTAGGTTTATTTTTGTAGAGTAATAAAAATAATTTAGAACGCCATAAATCGGGATTTAAACGCTAGATAAAATACCCGGTATCTAGTTAAACACCCGTTTTAGCCTACATATGGCATATTTATATAAAAATTTACACATGGACCCCCTCCCCCATCAAAATTTCAGCCATATCAAGAGGGACCCACCAAATTTCTTGATAGATGTTGAAATGATTACATTTGATCTTTCTTGGATTCCTTGAGATTTTTGTAATCATGGAACATCTTGTTAGATTCCTTTTTTTGCCTATAAATACCACCATACTCCCCACAACACTTCACTCAACAATCACCTCTCTCTCTCCTCCCTCCCAACCGTCCCCGTCTCTCTCTCTCCATCTTCAAACCTTCAAACTCTTGTTCTTCATGTTCATCACTATTTCTAGCAACCTTCAAGTGGTGTGAAGATTCAAGGGTGATCTCAAGGTGTTCTCTAGTGATTCAAGCTTCCCATCATCTTCACACTAGAATTTCTACCCTAGCCTTGTGCTAGTAGTAAGTCCCTTCACACCATTGTTTCATCTTGTTCCTTGTTATGATGACGATAATCAAGTAACACAAGAAAATGAACACTAAAAAGATGAACATGAAATCCTGCACAAAAACCCTATATAAAAAGTTTGTAAGAAGTTGAAATCTGGTTGGTTTAGGGTTGGTTAAAGCATGATTGAGGTTTGAACATTAAATCATCAATAAACCATGGTTAGGGTCTTCGTTGATGCGTTTTAGTAACTTCTACCATGTAAACAGCTTGCTGAATTGTATTTCCAGCCAACTTCAACAGGCTGTAACGGGGTCATTTTAAGTCGAAAAACAGAATTTCTAAAACCTAAAATGAGTGTTTTGGAATAACTAAGCAAATGGCACTGGAATCATAATTTTTCGAGACCGTTTACTATTTTTAAAAGGTTATTTTTGGACAGCAGCTCAAGCTGCATTTTTATTGCAGAAAAAGTATGACCTTTTCGGAGTCACAACTTAAAACCTGAATAAAATCAACCCATGGAATTATTACAGTAGATGGACACCATTGTCAGGACGACCCTCCAACTGGAATTTCGTCAAACGGACTTACGGTTGATTTTTAGCGAATATTTCCGTAAACTGCGATCAGAAGGTAGCAAATCTGATTGCAGTCGAGAAAATGATTTTTTATAAAATATGGGTAACGAATTGGACTTTGATATATTTACACAATAAATTTTGGAACATATGTCATATTCTGTAAAAATTTGGTGATTTTTAGAAAGGGTTAACTATTTTATAAAAATCCTCGAAAACAGTCCGGTTTCGAGTTATAAAGCTGAAATGATGTATGCAACGTTTTGTTTGTCGATATGTCGGTTTGGTGATTGAAAATGAACTATTGGTTTTATATAAAAGAAAATGATATGCTATTCAAGCATGGACACCTCTATTTACAGAGGATACTCTGCCGAAATTTTCCGAAAATCCAACACTTAGTAAATATATTCTAGACAAAAGTTTACCAGAACATTGAATTAACAAATATCCCAACATGTCATATGGTTAAGTTAAAACATTAACTATTTTAACAAATAATTACCACACGGAACAATATAAGAAACGTGACCCAAAATACTAAACTCTAAGCCAAGGCACGACCCGCTCGTCTAATAGACATTAGTACGTTGTAGGTTGTCGTGTAGCGGACAGGGTTTGAGATTCGATTCAAGACGCACTACTGTGAGTACATAGACCCCTCTCTTACTGTTTTCCAATGTTTTGGGGTGAAACACATGTGCCTACTTGTTACTTTCATGCTTTCCTATTTTCATGTCATATACTTGCTATGTTCATTAGTACACTTATAGTACATGATTTACATTATATTGTCTTGCTATGTATGTTTACTTAGCATACTTAGTACATTGTTTTCATATAACATGCTTACATTTGGTATAACATTTGGTTTGTGCAAACGGGACTTATATACGTTCATTAACATTATATACGCCGCGCGGTAGTAAGTAATGGTACCATAGGACTTGACAAATCCCGTTCCTGACATCCTAGGTTTGTTTGGGTGTAAGGAATGACCGAATCCGAAAACATTTCTTTTGATAACCTTGACTTAGGGTTATCCGTCTGTCTCAAGGCTTGAATGTATGCGTTTAACTTACCACATAAGTGTTAGTATCAATTAAACATGCATTTACTTTGCAAAACATAACTTTTTGATATATTCAAAATACTTTGTTTTGTACATTTTTACATTTGGTTTAGGTGACGACACTTTGCTTACCATACATAACATTTGTTGACTACTTTTGGACTTGTACATTTTACACAACAACATATTTTTTTTCAAGACTTTGGTTTACAAAGTAGTCTGTTTTATACAAACTCATACTACTTGGTTATTCATTTAACCATATATTATTCTTTCATTTATACACACCTTCTGATCTTATCGCTTTTCAAATAATTTACGAAACAAAACAATTTACAAGGTTCATGACAAAATTTTATTAAACATTTTCTTAAAACTTAAGTCATGAATCCTATTCTCATAAAACCTATGTATCTCACAGGCATTTTTATGCTGACGTACCTATTTTCACATGTGTTTTCAGGAGCTGTTGCTTAGGATGTTCGTGACACACTAGGGCGGACCTATGCCTTAGAGACTAAAATAAAGATGGAACTAGTTTAATTATGTGATGAACACTTTGTTTCAGTTAATTTAAGACTATGTAACCTTTGCTTGATGAATAAAACATAACTTTTAATTACCATGGTTGTGAAACAATAATTCTGTTACAACACTCCCCGACGTTTCCGCCACGATTTGTTGTTTTACGTGGTCGGGGTGTGACAGTTAGCGTAAGGAGGGTTACTACTTAGGTCATGTGAGTGGGTAGGCCCAACTTGTGGCTATTAATCCTCATTGTAGGACCGAGGGACAGTAGCGATAGATCTATCTGGGTGTAGCGAGCCCAGCCCCAGGCCCAGCATAACGGACCTCGGGGTGACTTTGTACCCAACGCAAAATATGCTAGGTTTTGTAGGTCCCTTTGATGTATATGGATCTTCACAGAATTGTCTTTCCAATCAAGAGTGCGGAATCCTCTTGATCAGAATATAACAGACACAAGTAGATGAACAGAAACAGCAATTCAATCAAACCGGGTTTCTATTGATTATCAAACTCAAAGTATTACAATCAATCAAAACCCTAACCACCAGAATTTCGTCCAAACCCTAGAGTAATCACGAAATTCTATCTCTCCAAATACTGTTTTGGCTGATTAACTGATTAACCTAAACCCTAAAGCCTAACCTTGTTTATATACCACAAGGTTTACTAATTGGACTAGGGTTTCCTACATGGGCAAGGCCCAATTCGTCCCCCTACATCCAATTGGGTTTAGTTTAGCCCAAACATTATTATCTCACTAATACAAAGCTAAACCCGCTAATCGTTTATCGTTTAACTAATTTCAAGATATGCAAAGACCAAATCTAAGTTGTTGTCACAAACATGCACCAACAAACTCCCCCTTGACAATAGCTTCATAAAAACTTTGTCTTGAGTCAAAACTTTGTCTTCAGTCTTCTTGCAATCTTCATGTAGTCTTGCACTGTCTTTGGTCTTTGGATAGCTTCAGCTTCAATAGCCTCTGTCAGCAACAGACTCCCCCTAAGCTGATGCATCCAATCACCAAATCTTCAACACGTTAGCGTTTGAGTAAACTCCAGTTTAGCATTTGCACAACAATCTTCAAACTCTTCAATCTTGTCTGCAATATAGAATGGAGGTTCTACCATGCATCCAATCAAACTCTCATCTTCACACTTCACGGCAACTTCTCAGCAACAAACTGCTTCAATCTGTATACTATAAAACAAACATCTCGAGAAACCATAAGAATTTTTCAACATAAGTTAACTAAATTATTTTCTTTTCAAGAGATCGGTTAAACTGTATCACAGATTAAGCATTTTCAACTTATCATTAACACACAAAAATCTTTTGTTCAACACACAAGAACCTGCCTGATTGAAAATTTTGAGCTCACTTACTAACATCGTCTCCCCCTATCGGTAACAATTCCTCCAAGAATAACAGTTTTCCGTACGTTAAGAATTTTAGACAGAAAAAGACACTATTTTTGGATTTTTATATTTTTCTGAAAGCAAATAAATACAAAAGCAATAAACACTCTATTTTTGTGAGAATCACTGGTAAGAAGATCATATCAGCATAATCAAACTGTTTCACACAATTAGATTATTTAATGTTTTAGTGAAAAGCATTTCAAGACGATTAACAGTATTTTTGTCCACTTAAACAAAATGCATGAACATTTCAAGTACCATTACCGTATGATACGTTAAGATAATTTTATTACACTGGAATATTAGCGTGTCCCACAATAGGATATACCCCCGCGATCAAGGTATGCACAAAGATTCATCGTAGTAGGTGAGTATACCGATGTCATACTTTAAGATATCCTGAACGTGTCTAGGTCTGCATATAATATGTCTTATCATGTTTTGATTGCTTAACTATGAACACCCAAATAAATACTAATCAAATCCTGGAAATATAAACAGCACACTCTATCATGTAAGTATCTTTCCTACCACATATTTCACAAGTCCAATCCAGAGTTCTGAAATCTTAACTTGGAATAGGTTGAGAAGAGAACGGAATAGATCTTTAGTAGAGATGGTATAATACACAGATCAAATGAGATTTTCTTAGTTTGATATAGGTTTCTTGGGTTCCTTTTGGGCACTTGAGGGCCTCTTTCGGGTGTAATAGATCTACAGCGCGACAACGTACAGCTAGGTCAGCATGTATCTGGATACAGCAGAAGCTGTCGTTGCCTAGCACCTCCAGGTCAGCATATATCTGGATGCAGCAGAGGAGGTACACGACTTTTTTCAGAGAAGATTTCAGAATCAGATCAAAATTGTGTGTATCGGGACACATACAGACATTCAAATAGAAATGAGCTAATTCCAAGTGACTTTCTTTCCTGAGGTCATGTACAATTTTAGTTCTAACAGACAGACAACCAAGATATCCCTAGATGAAATAACAGTATAAAGACCCAAAACTTCAGATTTTGGCAATCTATCAACGCAAGAATTAAGGTCATTAAACCATACACCACTGATGCGTTCCCCACTCATATTCAGTTCATTTAAGTTTATATCACATTGGTAAGTTGATTATTTCATGCTTTTTGCCTACTGGTACATCATATAATGAAGCTGCTATCACACTTAAGCAATTTATGGTTCAACTTCAGTGTGACAGGCTAACTTGCTGATGTACTATCATTTCTTCTTTTTCACACAGTGAAATCTCATTTTTGATTTTCTATTTTTTTTATGTTTTTGATTTTTCAATTTTTTTTATGTTTTTGATTTTTCAATTTTTTTTATGTTTTTGATTTTTATGAAAAGCAGTAAACTATTTACAAAAATTCTTATGAAAAACCAGTTATTCAGGATTCCTCATCCCGTTGAGTTCGACTAAGTGTTCAAAGCATGCCCTGTCAAATGCTTTAGTATAAAGATCTGCCAGGTTATCTTCTGTGTCGACTCGATGTAATTCAATCAGTTGTTTTTCAGCACAATCCCATATAAAATGATGACGTATGTCAATATGTTTTGTGCGACTGTGATTCACGGGATTATTAGTTATTGAAATAGTGGCATTATTGTCTATCATCATAGGAGTACGAGTGAAATCCAAACCGTAATCGCGCATCTATTGTTGAATCCAGAGAACCTGAGAGCAGCGGCTTCCAACAGCAATATATTCAGCTTCACACGTAGATGTAGACACACAGGATTGCTTCTTGCATTGCCAAGACACGATCCTGCCTCCTAAGAACTGACAACCACCTGTTGTAGACTTTCTGTTCGACTTGCATCCTCCAAAGTCTGAGTCAGTGTAAGCAACGAACGTCAAATCACTATCAGCTGGATACCACAACCCAAGTTTAGGTTTCCCCTTCAAGTAACGAAGAATCCGCTTCACTGCTTTCATGTGTGACTCTTTAGGATTCGCCTGATATCTAGCACACAAGCATACGGCAAACATGATGTCGGGTCTTGAAGCAGTCAAGTACATTAGAGAACCAATCATTGCCCTGTATTGAGTAGGATCAACGTCTTCAGTACTTTCGTGATCTGGGCCAAGATTGTGATTTTCACATATGGGTGTGTTGGAAGTAGTGCAATCATTCATTTTGAACTGACTCAAAATGTCATACACATACTTTGTTTGATGAATAAACATCCCATTTGCCTTCTGTTCAACTTGTAATCCCAGAAAGTATGACAGCTTACCCATAGCACTCATTTCGAACTTGCTCTTCATCACCTGCTCGAACTCTTTACACATGCTTTCATCAGATGACCCAAAGATGATGTCATCTGTTGATGCACTTGTGTCTGTACTTTGTCTGTATTCGGTCTATATGTAAACGATGTCCTTGTCAGTCTTGTAAGTTGACCACGTCAACCGTCCTCCGGATTGACTTGGCCCAACAGTTAGAAATATGTTTGTGAAGTGTCTGAGTCGAAGGATGAGCAATCGAAGGATTATGTCTATCCTTCGATTGGCTCGAAAGATAAACCACGAAGGATACTGATGGACTTCGAAGGATATGCTATCCTTCGAAGTATATATGGATCCTTCGATGGCCATTGTGGTCGACAGATGGTCCTTCGGACAATCTGTCTAATCCTTCGACCAGACCTGCTGTGTATGGGTATAAATACCCATGAAGTGTGTTGTTTTGAAGAGAGACTTGAGAGACTTGTTAGATAGATGGACACATAGAGAGAGTTTGAGAGCATTCTATCAAAACACACACACACACACTAGAGAGTTTGCAAGTTAGATTTGTAAACATTGTGCTTGTAACCGGAACCTTCATTCGTATTAATACAGTGGTGTTAATCGGTGAATCCTTGTGTGTTTGTGTTTATACTTGTCTCATCCCGGTTTGCTTGCTAGCTTGGATTCCGCACTCGCTAGTGGGTTTGTATAACAAGGTTTAGGTTCGTCATCCTCCGAAGAGGGACCTACAAGTGGTATCAGAGCCGTGGCTCTTTTCCTTGTTTAAAACCGGGTTTTTGTTCAAGTCTTGGGTTAGTTTTCGTCAGATCTGGAAAACTACCAGTCGCTGTGTTCTTGAAGTTCTTGATATCTTCATACTTCGAAAGATATCTTCATACTTCGAATGATCAGTTATTAAGTTCGAAAGATCAACACAAAACTTTGAAAGATCAAAAGAATTCATCGAAGGTTCAAAACATAATCTCGAAGGATCAACACAAAATTTTGAAAGATCAGATATTTTCCTTTTATTCTCGAAGGATCAACACAAAATTTTGAAAGATCAGATATTTTCTTTATATTTTCGAAGGGTCAACCAACTGTTTTAGAAAGGTCACTTCAATCCCTTGAAAGATCAGACTACGGCTTCGAAAGGTCAACTCTATATTTCAAACAAAATTTTCGAAAGGTCATCTCTTATTACGAAGGGTCATCTTGATATTATTAAAAGATCAGCCTTGGCTTCGAAGGGTCATCAAGCAATAGTTCGAAGGATCAACTGTGTGTGGGTCGAAGGATCAACCACAACAATTCGAAAGATCATCTATCTGATTTCGAAAGGATCATCATACTAATCGAAAGATCAGTTTTTTTCGAAGCATTCGAAGCTTTCGGCTGGATCGGTTTGACTGGTGGTTGCTGGTCATTGATCATTGACCCAATCACATTAAAAGCACCGCCCAAAGCTCCGATATTTGTTGCTTGTAGTGTACCGCCCAAGAAAATTGTTTGTTTGCTGTTAGTGGTGCACCGCCCAAGGATCTACAATATTTTCACCGCCCATTTTTTTTTTGTTGATCAGGTGCACCGCCCTAATAGACCACTTATTTATTGCAATAAATTTTGTTGTGTGTTGTTGGTGACCACCGCCCAAGTGACAAGTGATTGGTCAATAAGTTTTGCACCGCCCACGATAACAGATCACATATATTTGAAAGACATTTGTTGGTTGTTGTGCACCGCCCAAAGGCATATCAAACAGGTGGTGCAGTTGTATACATACAACAAAAGAGAAAACGGTTAATAACAGGAACAAGTGTTCACACGGCCAAAAACATGTCGGCTTGAGTTGACTGTTTGAAATTAGTCTCTAAAATCAAAAGTGAATCTTTTAGATTGATTGCACCGCCCAAAGCACTGCCATTTGTTTGTTGTTGGTTTCAATTAAAACAGGCCAACAACCCATGTGTTTCAGTTAAATCATTATGTTCTCGGGCCATGTCACCGCCCCAATAAACCAATGAGCTTTGGTTGATTGTTGTTGGGTTCACCGACCAAGGCACCGCCCAAGTGGCAAATTAATTTCGTTGGTTATTGTTTGTGTTCACCGACATTTTATCATTTGATGTGCACCGGCATTTTTATTATTTTGTGCACCGCCCACGTTTAGTAAATCACAAAACCCAATAAGTTCTATTTCAATAGCCCAAGATCTACAAACCGTTCTTCGTTTGTATTAACTTACGAAAGATCATCTTTCGAGACCGGTTTGGTGTTTGTCTTTCGTGAGATCTTTCGGTTGATCATTCGACAGTGGAAAATACACGTGTACAAATTTTATCTCCATCAAGGGCCGAATCTCCCACACCATCTCGAATTACTGCAGAAATGGGAACAAACGGTCAATGGGATCCATCCGCGTGGACTATAACATCCTTGGCTCCGCAATCATTTGATACGCAATCATCTGCTTCTCAATCTGCAATAGATTGGTTTGACAATCCAATACAAGCTCTTGTAAAGCCGGCTCCAACCACAGACTTGTATGGAAATCCATTACCCCCAGTTGGTTTACAACACCATCGTTCTACTGTAAAACCATCATCTCTTGACCCAAAGAACAGTAGTCAGACAAAATCGGCGTTATATGCTGAAATTGTCAAAGATGCAAGCTATGGTGAAGCCTCGGGAAATGATGACAGTTCTGAACATGACAGAAGTTCAGATGAAGATGTTTCAACTTCAGTTGAGGGTGATACAACTTCAAGTTCAAGCGAGGATGGATCTGAATGTGAATCATCAAGGAAGGTTATTAATTCTGATGCAGAAAGGTCAACACCTGAGAGTGATTCCAGTCAGGTATGTGTCGATGAACCCACTGCTGTAGATTGTGTTAATTGTGCTAGATTAACTGTTGAATGTGCTAAATGTGTAGAATATGCAGAAAAGGAAAGTCTTTTTGACATCACACACAAACACAATCAAGAATTGATTGTTGATCAGTCTAAAGCAACTGAGGCTAACTTGTTTTTGACAAGAAATGAAAAGGAGTTTAAAGCTACAATTGCGTCACTTAAATATGATGTTTCTGAACTTCAAAAGGCTGTTTTAAGAAAACAATATGCTAATAACAGCTTAATTGACACAATTGAGCAACAGATGGTTGAGTTAGCCCCAGTCAGGTGTGAATGTGAAACAATCAAGCAGAAATTGGAAAGCTATTCCAATTCCCGCTATGTATTGGATCACATTATTGATGTTCAAAAGAAAAAGAAGGATGAAAAGTACATTGGTGTAGGATACAAATCATGTCCTCCACCAATGAATCATAACTACTCCAAGTTGCCTAATGACGAGGATATGCCCCGTTTTGAACCTACAGTGCCACTCTGTCTTGATGACTTTGCAGTAGGCCTCGGGTTCACAACTGGTACATCATCCTCGGGGCAATCTGAGTCTGAGAATGTGAACAATTCATCGTGTGCTAAGGAACAGAGTCCTCCTATCATTGAGGATGCTGATTCTTCTGATGATGAATCTGATGATGCTGTCACAGCAAAGTCTGATGCGGTGGTAAAAGATGAGGACATACCTCTCGAGAATTACATTCTATGTGATCCTCCTGCAAAACCCGCTAAGACTGTTGCGATCGAGTCCACTGCTGAGAAAGAGTCGGAGAGTGTGAGTTTGCTGTACACTCTTGTTGGTGATGATAAAATCTACTCTGACAAAGATTTTCCTATTAAGAATGTTAATCAATCTTTAATAAGTGAAGTCTTTGAAAAGTCGACAAGTAAGTTTTTGGGAAAGGCAAGACCACATGTTACAGTTACACAGTGTCCTCCTATTCCAAAGGCCGAAATTCGAAAACAATATGGAAATCAAAAATTACCAAAAGAAAAGAGGCAGCCAAATCATACCAAACCTAAGGGAAAGGCACCGACTCAGGGTCAGAAGAAACAGACCCAAAAGAAAAACAAGAATGTGAACTTTGTGAAATCTAAGGGAACGGACAAAATCGAAACTTTTGAGAACAAATCTAACTTAGATTTTGTTAAACAAGCAACAGTGTTGAAAAGAAATGATCCAAACTGTTCAAAACCTAGTACCTCGGGATCACAAAGTTCATCATCGTCAGCAAGACGATCACATGATGCTTCGGGGATTGTTGAACGAAGATATTGTTTTGAATGTGGTACAATTGGACATATAATTCGAAATTGTCCATATCTTCATAAGTTGAAAGCAAAGGTTGATGATCCCCGTGAACAACATCATGCTGCCCAAGAGAATAGAAAAGGCAAACAGGGCGAAAACAAGAAAAAGGATCAGAAGATAAACTTCGTGAAATCAAAAGGGACTGATAAAATTGATACTTTCAAAGGCAAATCCAATAAGGATTTTGTTAAACAAAGTAAAATTTTGAAAAGAAACAGTCAAAACAACTATACACAACACACAAACGGTTGTGATGTAGGACCAAGTACCTCAAGATCACGAAGTTCATCATCCAGCTATTACAGTTATGATACTCCAAGGTTTGTTGAGCGGAGATCATGCTTTGAATGCGGTGAGTATGGTCACATCATTAAGAATTGTCCATATCTCACCAAGAGAAAGTCAAAAATTGAAGCCCCCCATGGTAACAATTACCATAAAAGATATGTTTCACCAAAACAGGACCCTCGTCTTGTTAAACAACGAGAAAAGAAACAGAAAAAGAAACAAAGAAAAGAAGTTGAAAAGGCTTTGAAACCGGAGATTATCCAAACAAAATCTATTAAATCAGATGTTAAACATGAAAAACAGAAAGAGATTTGGATACCAAAACCGGTAACTGTTTCAGGGGGAGCTGCATCAATTCCGAATCATCGGGAAATGGATGTTACAATTCTCGATGATGACGGACGACCCAAGTCTGTGAAGGCTTGGGTCCCCCTCTCCAACTAATCTCTGAATGAGTGTGCAGGATGTTCCAGGAGGAACTATTGATAGTTTTAGGATTGTTGATAGTGGAGCATCCATGCACAAGATTGGCGACATATTATTCCGAAATATTGTTATATCCAGGAGAATGTTGTTGCCATTGATGGAGAGAGAGAGGAAAGAAAAAGAGAAAGAAGAAGAACGTGTTTGAATGAAGTTGCAAAATTCAACCAGATGAAGAACGCGCCAAAAATTGGTTGCTATGGTTTTTAATCGGGTTCTCAGGAAAGAATACAATGAATGATGTGCAGATGTCGTGGTGTAGATTGAACATCCGCACACCGCTTCTGAAAGAGAAAGACAAAGACCTTTTGCTGGTGCAATGTGGAAGACCAGCCGGAACCAAAGGTTTTTGATCGTGTTGCTGTGAAGAGATTTTTTAGTAGCTACAAAATCGACTTTGAAGTCCACATCCAGTGGATGTCCAGTTTGGGAGAATGCTCAGATTCCTTGCAATGCACAAAGCAGTTGCAGTATACGGTTTTTAAATTTCTAATTTCTCCTATACTTGTTAATATTTAGGCTGCTATATGAATTATATCGTCTTGTACAGCACTCTTTGGCCTGACACGTTGATCTCGAATATCACCTCACACGTGATTGTTTCTTCATGAAACTCGTCAATGTTGTTATGGTCCGCACCGCTTACCGACGTGCCAACTGATTTTCCCAAAATTCGATAAATCTTTTCTGACAAAAACTTAATTTGGGTAACCGGCATTAAGGTCAAGCAAGAGTAAAATCATTTTTGTAAATATCTTTGTGTTTTAAATTTGTCTTAGTTTATTGATTTTAGGGGGAGTAAATCCTAAATCCAAAAATATGAAAATCCAAAAACATCGAAAAATTTCAAAAAACACAAAAACAATAGAAAATCAAAAATGAGTTTCCTGGTGAGAAAAAGAGAAAGTGATAGTACATCGGTGGTCTATCCAAGCCTCTTTAAACCTTAAATGCAAAACGATAAGCAGCTCTATATAAGATGTATCGGTAGGCTCACAATCATTTTAAAGTGTGCAGGGTGATATAAATCTTAAACCGACTGAAGACCAGGTGGGAACCATTCATTGGCATATGGTCTTAGTACCGAAATTTCGTTTGATAGATTGCCGAGGTTCTGAGATATTCGGTCTTTATGCTGCTTATCATCTGGGTATCATGGCTGCTTCTATAAATAGACTAAGTCTAAGATCTTCCATGATACTATACATACGTGTACATATTGCATACTGCATTCGACCTCAATAAGTGATAAACAATCACATGTCCATAAATAAGTGATAAAATATCACATTTATCCGGGAGTCAAGTTCGTCTCTCTGCTGTACGGAAGTACTGACCTGTTCACGGACTTGCTCCTGTGCCCTCATGCATATGAAAATCAAGTTCCTCATCAATAAGTGATTCTATCACATAGGGCTTGTTTTCAAATCAAAATAAGTGAGAATCTCACATCAATATACGGTCAAACAGATGATAATCGGTATACTCACCGGTAAGATGAACCCTCGTGCATACCTTGATACGGGAATGTGTCGTGATGTGGATGAACACCGGTCGGTAAGTTTAAATCATACCTTAACGTATCCCCTAAACATGATTACATCTGATAAGTTGAGCTTAAGTGGACAACAATTCCGATAATTGTTATAGGATGCTTATCTTAATGTTAACTAACTGAACAACAAGAGCGTTTTGGCATGACCGTACACTGATATGATTCTCTTACCCTCGAAACTCGCAAAAAGAATGCATGTATATATTTATTTACTGCTTTCGGTATTTACAGTTAGAAAAGTCAAAAATACCAAAAAGATTTTAGGTGTGTTTTAATATAAACTTTATAAAAGCCAAAAAGATTTTATTTCCAATTTATTTTCGATCGTACGATGTTGGAACTCGAGTCTTCGTTGCCTGAAACCTGAACGAAAACCGAAATGACTAAATCTTCATAAACGGTCGAAATTTGCATGTTTTGAAAGTTGAAATCTGAAATTGATAAATTTGAAAAACTTTCAAACTGTCGGACGGTGTTTGATTGTGACATGGTCATCCGTGTGTCACTTGTTTATGATTAACTATATTCCAAGCAGTTGTTCTCATTACGCGTTTAGATTTCTTGCATGTGCAGATTCTAAAGGCTAGGAGAACATGGTCGATGACAAAGCTTTGGAATGAAGACATGACATGAAGGCACTCAAATGATGAAGATGATCGAGTTGCCGTTGACCATCGTCAACACCACAAGGATCTCACTTCATAAAGATAAAGTTTTTCACGAGCATAACTCAAGGGGGAGCTTATGTTAAGGGGGAGTTTGTTAACACACTTCCTACATGATACGGGTAGTTTGTTGATACACTCTCTGCTTTCAATACGTGAAGACTTTGAAGATCCTCCGACATTGAAGACTTGAAAGGACATCAGAGTTTTGAGAACTCGACGACCAAAGACCATCGAAGTTCGAGACGAGTCTACAACTATAGAAGATAAAGACAAAGCTACAGCCAAGGGGGAGTTTGTTGATGCACTTGTGTCTGTACTTTGTCTGTATTCGGTCTATATGTAAACGATGTCCTTGTCAGTCTTGTAAGTTGACCACGTCAATCGTCCTCCAGATTGACTTGGCCCAACAGTTAGAAATATGTTTGTGAAGTGTCTGAGTCGAAGGATGAGCAATCGAAGGATTATGTCTATCCTTCGATTGGCTCGAAAGATAAACCACGAAGGATACTGATGGACTTCGAAGGATATGCTATCCTTCGAAGTATATATGGATCCTTCGATGGCCATTGTGGTCGACAGATGGTCCTTCGGACAATCTGTCTAATCCTTCGACCAGACCTGCTGTGTATGGGTATAAATACCCATGAAGTGTGTTGTTTTGAAGAGAGACTTGAGAGACTTGTTAGATAGATGCACACATAGAGAGAGTTTGAGAGCATTCTATCAAAACACACACACACACACTAGAGAGTTTGCAAGTTAGATTTGTAAACATTGTGCTTGTAACCGGAACCTTCATTCGTATTAATACAGTGGTGTTAATCGGTGAATCCTTGTGTGTTTGTGTTTATACTTGTCTCATCCCAGTTTGCTTGCTAGCTTGGATTCCGCACTCGCTAGTGGGTTTGTATAACAAGGTTTAGGTTCGTCATCATCCGAAGAGGGACCTACATCATCCACGTAAACCTGTACCAGCAGAAAATCTTCCTTCTTCCTCTTGATGAACAGTGTACTGTCAATCTGACCTCTTTCAAAACCATTCTTGATCAGATGTGTAGACAGTGTCTCGTACCACGCCATGGGAGCTTGATGTAACCCATACAAAGCCTTATCAAGTTTGTACACTCGATCTGGATAATCTGGATCAACGAACCCATCTGGTTGTGAGACATACACCACTTTTTGGACTTTCCCGTAAAGAAACGCACTCTTCACGTCTAGTTGGTAAACTTTGAAGCCCTTGAATGAAGCAAAAGGCAGAAACAAACGAATTGCCTCCAAACTTGCCACTGGTGCAAACACTTCATTGTAATCAATCCCTTCTTGCTGATTGAAACCCTTGACCACCAATCGAGCCTTGTTTCGCGTGACTATCCCTCTTTCATCCTTCTTGCACCTAAACACCCATTTAGTGCCAATCTCTCTTTCACCTTTAGGAAGATCAACCAACTCCCAAACCTTCAACTTAGCAAACTGGGCCAATTCCTCTTGCATAGCTTCAACCCATGAATTGTCTTTAAGAGCCATATGAATGTTCTTCGGCTCCTCTTGGGAAATAAAGCAACTATATAAGCATTCATTCACAATCCCAGTCTTCTCAATCGAAACAAATAAACCAGTATTCGCTGCTATGCTTCTTCTTGTCTGAACACCTACAGTAGGATCTCCCAGTATCATGTCAACTGGATGATCTCTATTTGCTCGTGTAGTAGCAACCGCATCAACTTCCAAATTGTCACCCAGGTTTGAGCCAACCTCCCCCTGAATATGCTGATCCGCAAACGGATTAATGAAATCCTCCCCCGGATTGGGTTCGGATTCACTGTCACTTGAATCAGTATCAGCAGCATCTTGGGAAGTGACCGGAGCATCTGTCATATCAACATTCGATCTAGGCATGAACTCGCCTTCATCATCACCAATCACTGTTTGAATCAGCTGAGACTCATCTGCATTGGAAAACTCAGGAATATTAAATGACTTAAAAACACTTTCATATCATATAATATAGCTGGTCCACTCGTTGACTGTTGAGGTTTGTAAGAAGTGATCTCAACATTAAACACAACCTCAATTTTACCAGTTTTTAGATTAAAAACCCTTTCATTCGGTGCGCTAGGTACGTAACCTAGAAAGTAGCCCTCGTCAGCCACCTCACCGAATTTTTGTTTATCTTTATTTCGCACAATGGTGCAGGGAAATCCAAATGGTTCAAACGTTTAACAGTCATGACAAGTTTTGTTAAAACGTTTAACAGTCAAAACTTTGTTTAGGACGTAGCAAGCTGTGTTCACAGCTTCTCCCCAGAAGAGAACTGGTAGCTTAGAATCTGAAAGCATCGTCCTAGCGGCTTCAATCAACGTTCTGTTTTTCCTCTCAGCAACTCCATTCTGTTGAGGTGTATAAGGAGTACAATATTGATGTTCAATTCCTTTGCGAAGACAATAGAGATCCAGAATACGATTCTTGAACTCCGTGCCATTATCACTCCTTTTCCTCTTGATCTTTGCATCATGGACGTTTTCCAATTTTGTAAAAAGATCTATCAACATCTCTGCTGTCTCATCTTTTGTGCCTAAAAAGAAAACCCATGAATAACGTGAGTAATCATCAGTGACAACTAAACAATAGTACTTTCCACATATGCTCCTCACGTTCACTGGACCGAATAAATCCATGTGAAGTAATTCGTAAGGGGCATCTATGGAATTTACTGTTTTTGATTTATGAGGTTTCTTATGTTGTTTTCCCTTTTGACATGGAAGACATTTGTCTTCCACTTGAAACCTCCGCAATGAAACCCCTTTCACTAGCTCATTTTTAACAAGATAGTTCATTTTACGATAGTGAATATGGGCCATGCGTCTGTGCCACAACATCGATTCAGCTTCAGATGCGTTTGATAGTAAACACGCCACCACTGCAGTTGGATCCATAGCACCCATGTCCATGACATAAGTGTCATTTCTCCTTGGCGCTCGCATGACTATCCAATCGTCCGGTATCTCCAAACCTGGTTTTAACACTAATGCCTCATTCTTGGTAAAATGGACCGAGTGACCCTTGTCGCAAACTTGTGGCACGCTCATAAGATTGTGTTTAAGCTGCTCAACATAGTTCACTTTGTCCAGTGTGATCTTCCCATTGGTCACCTTTCCTCGACCTGTAATTCTACCACCTTTTGCACCCGCAAAATTCACATGTCCTCCATCATAATCTTCAAATTCAGTTAACAACCTCGCATCCCCCGTCATGTGCCTGGAGCAGCCACTATCAACATACCACAAGTTGATAATCCTCCTTAGCAGCTCCTGCACACACCAACCAAAAGATTAGTTAGATTGGGGGACCCAAGCCTTAATGGTCTTGGGTCGTCCAAATTCACCAACCACCGGAACATCCATCCAATATCCATTACTCCTAACTGGAGTCTTAGATCTTACACCTGTTTGAATTTGATTTTGAGTTCCACTAGGTCTTTGGTCCTGAGGGTTCCTATGTGTGGTTGGACTATTTGACCTTTGAAAATTTTGATTTTGATTCCAAGAAGCATTATAGTTGTAATTTCTAAAGCCATTGTTATAAAAATTTCGACCACCATTATTTTAGTATCGATTTTGATATTGACCTTGACTTCTGAAATTATTTGTATTTTGATTGTTCATTCTTGGTGAACTGCTTCTAGGTCTCTCAAATCTGCCTGGTGGAGATCTAGGCTGAAATCTCGGTTGATTTCTTTGAAAACGAGGAACTTGTTGAGTTCCTTTTTCAGCCTTATCCACACCAACAGCAACTGTCTCGGGTTACTTAGGAGCAGATTTCTTTGGAGAGTTGGACTCTCTCTCCTGCTTATCACCATTCTTCTCTGGTGACTTCTCTCTCTTCCTCTCATTCACATGTGCTTCATTCTTTTTGTTAGGACAGCAGCTAGCTACATGTCCTTTGGTGTGACACTTGAAGCACGACATCCTTTTCGAAGACTTCTTATCTGAAGCCTTTGAACTAGATTCAGGCTTTGACGATGATGCCATAGAAGGATTTGGTTCAGTTTGCTTAATTTCAGAAGTTTCTTTGTTTTAATTTTTAGCAAACTCTATGTTAGATTCATTTTCAATAACAGTTGTTTCGTTTTTCATGTCACTTCCTTGAACAAAACTAATCTTTTTAACAGAAGTTGAGTTTTTATTCCTAGGATGTGAAATTTTCGTTTTCAAAACAGGTTTGCTGTTATTATCCTTCTTGGCCTCATCTCTCTCAGACTCATCTCCTCGACTTGCTGTGGAACTACTTGGTGCTGTTGACATGAAATTTGTTAGCTCATCTTCATCAGGTAGGAATGAATAATCATGACTAAGAGGAGGTGGGACTTCATTAAAGCCTTGGAATCCTACACTAGTCTTGTCATTACTCTTCTTTAACCCACCCATCATATGTTTCATAACAAAAGTAGAATCCCTGAATTGACCCAATTTCTTTTCAAGTTCAACAATTCTGAGTTGAGCATCTGACAACAATTCTTTTCAAGTTTTTATTTAATTTGCAGGTTACGGCTTCAATTTCACTTTCATAACCTTTTATTTTCTTCAACTATGACGTTTCATTTCTTTTAGCAAAAAAGTTTGATTCTTTAATGTTAGACATCTCGCTTACCAAACTTTTGTTTTGTGCAGACAACCTGTCAACCTCACCCTGTAGTTCACGACATTTTAAACACACAGAATTAGATTTTACCTCTCCTGTTTGTTTGTCAAGGTTAGCCATTAGAGCTGCAAGCTGAGCTTCCAATTGTTTATACTTAGCATCCTTTTCCTCAGCTTCTCTTTCATATTCAGACTTTTGTTTTTCATCTTCAGCACCTGTTGTCTGATCAACCTTCTTTTCTTCAGCTCTGTTCTCTACCTTCACCTCAGCATCCACTTTCACTTCAGCATCATCTACTTTAGCTTCACCATCATCGACTGGAGTAATCTCTGCCATGAATGCTTGAGTGACATCCCCATCATTTTCTAAGTGAATGCTCCAATCATATGAACCTTCTCTTGCAGTAGAGATCAACGCCTTTGAGCTAGAGTTGCTTGATGCATTCCTGTTGTTTGAACTCTCACTCGAATTTTCTTGCTTTTGTTTCTGACACTCCCTAGCAAAATGCCCATAACTTTGACAGTTAAAGCACCTCACTTTGGCCTTGTCGAAACCAACAGACCTCCCAACAAACTTCCTTCCAGTTCTATTCATAAACCTCTTCACACGCCTAGAAATCATGGCCATTTGCCATTGCAAATCCATCTCTTCAAGATCATCAGGGTCAATCTGATCATAGTCTTCATCTAAAGTAGCAGGATCAGAAATCTTTTCCTGAATATAGTTTTCATAGGAAGCAACAAACGAAGCAAGTAGAGCCAGATGCTCTTCAGCAGACTTCACACTCATTGGCATTGACTTAGCACTACTACTCTGCTTAGAGGTTGACGATTTCTTTACTCCTGATGATCCTCCTGAAGCAGCAACAAAACACACATCACCATCCTGATTCACCATAACCTGCTCATTCTCACATGATAAAAACGCAGTAGCAGAGTCGCTAGAAGCGTTGTGAGATGAACAAGATGTAAGCCCATTGTAAACAGCCGGATCTTGAACCTGATCATATCCAGTATCTTTCTTCTTCATGCTGAGTTCATAAGCTCTCAACTTTCCTACTACCTCTTCAAGCTCTTTTGTTTCATAATCTGCTTCACCCTTGATCATTAGAGTGTAGATATCCCACTTAGTAGGCAAAGCATCTAGCAGTTTGTCATTCTTCTCTACGTCAGAATAGCAATCGATCTCATAATTGTCCATTTCTGACATCAGATGGTAGTAACGAGTAATGACGTCTTCAAGTGACTCATGCTTCATGTACTTGAAAACAGCAAACTGCTTCTTCAGTAGATCAATCTTGTTCTTCTTGACATCAGCATTTCCAGCGTATCTTTTCTCCAAAGCATCCCACATATCCTTTGAGTTAGTGTACTTCTTGAAGGTATGTTTGATGCTATCAGGTAACGACATTTTGATTGCAGCCAAGGCTCTCTTTTCAGCCTCGTACATCTTTTTATCATTATCTTGCATGTTCACATATTTTGTTCGACGTGGTCTGCCCTCAAAGTCGTGTGTAGGATTCACGTACCCATCTTCGATGCATATCCACATCCGCGTATCCTGATATTCAATGAAGGACTGAAAACGATCCTTCCATGTCAAATAGTTTTTTTTTGTCCTAAAAATCCAAGGAATCTAACGGCGCAAACGGTTCTGTCAAACGAGCTACGGATCAAATTCTATTTGCGAAACACTGAAAATTTTCCGACGCTTGCCAACTGAAATTCCACCTCTTAATTTTGCTGCTAAATTCGCTGGTTAAAGGTTAATTTTGCTGGACTAATGTTTGTTTAATTTCGCTGATGCAGTTCAATAGTCAATTTCGTTGATAAGGTTCGCTGGTTATTTTCGCTGCTCTATTTCGCGAATACGACGAACAGTAAGTTCGCCGAGAATCGTAATAACTTCGCTGTGGAAAGTTATACGATCACCAAAGTCGCCTTTGGATTTACTTCGCCGATAAATATGCTGGAACTTGTAAATTCGCTGTGTCACTTACTTCGACGATCTGTTAAATTCGCTGGTAAATATGCTGAATCAGTTAATTTCGCAGGTCTGTTAATTTCGCAGATCAGTAAATATGGAAATTCAATCTTTTCAAAAATTTTGATGATCTTATCTCCTCTCCAAAACAAATCTGCACAATCAAAACAGCCAAATATCAGTGATTTTCGAAAATCAACAAGAAACAGAACGAAGAACGCGAAGAACACGAAGAACAATCTCCGAATCTTCAAGTGTTTCCAGCCAAAATCCTTCAAACAATCAACCAAAAACAGTCATGCAAACCCTAAAACCTGCAAAACAGCAATCAAACAAACCAGAATATCAAAACAGCCAACAAAAATTCGAAAATCAAAATCAAACACAAAAATTTTCGAAAATTTTAAAAACCCTAATTATCAGGTTTCAAAAATTTCGAAATTTTACTCCCTGTTTCTGCAGCAAACAATTCTGAACCGAGCAATCAAGAGCCTAACGCTCTGATACCAATTGTAGGTCCCCTTGATGTATATGGATCTTCACAGAATTGTCTTTCCAATCAAGAGTGCGGAATCCTCTTGATCAGAATATAACAGAAACAAGTAGATGAACAGAAACAGCAATTCAATCAAACCGGGTTTCTATTGATTATCAAACTCAAAGTATTACAATCAATCAAAACCCTAACCACCAGAATTTCGTCCAAACCCTAGAGTAATCACGGAAGTCTATCTCTCCAAATACTGTTTTGGCTGATTAACTGATTAACCTAAACCCTAAAGCCTAACCTTGTTTATATACCACAAGGTTTACTAATTGGACTAGGGTATCCTACATGGGCAAGGCCCAATTCGTCCCCCCTACATCCAATTGGGTTTAGTTTAGCCCAAACATTATTATCTCACTAATACAAAGCTAAACCCGCTAATCGTTTATCGTTTAACTAATTTCAAGATATCCAAAGACCAAATCTAAGCTGTTGTCACAAACATGCACCAACAGGTTTGAGTCTTCGTACAACACTTCACACATATCAATGGCCTTGCAACCCATTGGTGATCTCTTTTTCCTTAATTGCTACATACCAGGATTTTTATACTTACAAAGGTTTCACTTACTCACTACACATGAACTTGCTCAACATTTTTTGTTGATTTTTCCAACTTACATGTATTTCATCCGACGTCAAGCCTGTCACCCAAAAGAAACGAAGTCTAACACCCTAAAGAAGTCTTGCAGCATGCCAGGAAATAGAAAAGCTTGTCTCAGCCGGGATTCTCCGGGAGGTCAAATATCAATCCTGGGTAGCAAACCCAGTCATGGTTTGAAAGCCTGACAATTATTGGAGAATGTGCATCGATTTTAAGGACTTGAACAAAGCTTGTCCTAAAGATTGTTACCCATTGCCTGAGATTGATCTCAAAGTGGATTCTCTTAATAGTTACCCCTTCAAGTGTTTTCTTGATGCCTACAAGGGCTAGCAACAAATTCTCATGAAAGAAGAAGATGAAAAAAAAATGTTTTCCACACGAACAAGGGTATCTTCTATTATCAAAAGATGCCTTTTGGCCTCAAGAATGAGGGTGCAACCTACCAACGCCTGGTTGACATGGCTTTTGCTAATGTCGACGATTTCGTAATCAAAAGTAAGACGGAATGAGGGTGCAACCTACCAATGCCTGGTGCAACCTACCAGGCCTTTTGGCCTGGTACAGACATAGAAGCATATGTCGACGATTTGGTAATCAAAAGTAAGATGGAATACCAAATGCTTGAGACATCCAAGAAACCTTTAAGAACCTAAGGAAAGTCAACATGAAACTCAACCCTAAAAAATGTTCGTTTAGGTTTAAAGAAGGTAAATTCCTAGGGCATATTGTGGGAAAACAAAGTATTAAAGCCAATCTAAATAAAGTCAAAGTTGTTCTTGAAACAGAACCACCACGAAGCAAAAAAGGGTGCTCTGACAAAAAAGATTTCAAGTGGACCGAGGAAGCAGAGCAAGCCTTTGAACAAATGAAATTACACTTGGCTTCCCTACCCGATTTTGCAGCCCCGGAAACAGGAGAGCTGATCTCTGCGTACCTCTCCGTTGCTGAAGAAGCAATAAGTGCGGTTCCAACCATCGAACGAGACAAAGTTCAGGTACCCGTTTATTTCTTCAGCAAAACTTTAAAATTAACAGAGATCAAGTACCCTCCTGTGGAAAAACTTGGTCTACCCTAGTCCAAACGGCTAGAAGGCTTCGAAGGTATTTCCAAGCACACCCGATACAAGTGGTCACCGACCAACCCATCAAGAGTGTGTTTGAAAAACAAGAAAATTCAGGACGGCTGGCCAAGTGGGCCGTGAAACTAGGTGAACACAAAATCACCTATGTTCCAAGAAAATCCATCAACGCTGAAGTCTTGGCCGACTTCATTGTGGAAGTCCCAAAGCAAGCTGTCACGGAAGTTAACACAACTGCCACTGAACCTTCTGACCCTGAAGCCTGGAAGCTTTTTACCGATGGAGCTTCACGCGTTGAAGGGTCAGGAGCTGGGCTCATTTTGGTCAACCCTGAACGGGTTAGAATTCACTTATGCTCTTCGATTTGAATTTGAGACCACCAACAACGAAGCTAAATATGACACATTGATAGTCAGATTAAGATTAGCCAAGGAAATGAAGGTTCAAAAGCTTAAAGTTCACACAGACTCGTTGTTTGTGTTAAGTCAAGTCAATGATAGTTATGTTGCATAAGAGCCCAACATGAAGAGGTACAAAGAAAAATCCAAAGAGCTGATCAATACATTCCAAGCATGCACAATCAAGTAGATCCCAAGGTCTTAGAACAAGAAAGCAGATGCTTTGAGTAAACTCGCCTCTCTCACCTTTGCCCACGTTAACAAAAAGGTATTTGTAGAGGTACTGAAAACTCCTTCAATTCAAGAATTGGAAGTTCAAGACGTAATCATCGAAGAAGGCCTCAATTGGATGACTCCTAAAAGGAAATTCCTCAAAAAGGTGAGTTACTCGGTGACCAAACAGAGGCTGAAAACGGTTAAAATCAAATCCATGCAATATATGTTGCAAGCTGAGATCCTCTACAAAAAGGGTTACCTTGCACCCCTATTGAGATGTGTTTGCCCTGAACAGAACCAATACCTGGTTAAAGAGGTTCACGAGGGACTGTGTGGAGCTCATTTTGGAGCAAGAATGGTGGTTGCTAAGCTAATGAATCTCGGGTATTTTTGGCCTACTATGCATCGAGACACCACTGAACAACTGAGAAAATGTGACTCGTGTCAAATACATGCACCGGTCCCAAAAATCCCGAAACACGATCTTGTCCTGATATCTTCTGCTTGGCCATTCCATAAGTGGGGAATGGACATCGTGGGCCCATTCCCACCAGCCAAGGGTGGAGTAAACTTTTTATTGGTGGCCATAGACTATTTTACCAAGTGGTCTGAAGTCAAGCCACTCGCAAAGATCACGGGCAAGCAAGTCTTAGACTTCGTGTGGGAAAACATAATTTTTCGATATGGGCTACCGGGTGTGATAGGATCGAGAATCGATCTATACGAGTCTATCAGAAGAGTTCTCGGTCTAGTCAGAGGCGGAATTCGTTGACTAGACTTTGCTTTAGCTTGATTTGCACTAGAAGTGCAGATTAAATGTTGTCTTGATTGATATAACACTGTTACACAGGCTGGAGACACTTCGGTAGAGGTTCGCAACCGGAATTCAACCATTACAAATGAAGAACTCAGACTCAGTATTTATAGAGGAGCCAGTCCGCCCGAAATAGCTTTCACCGGTTCGCACGAACTGTTCAATTAGTATGAACTGGTCAGTTCGTGCGAACTGGTTTCTACCAGTTCGTGCAAACTGGTTTGTTCACACACAATACGTATTTTCTCGTATACTGAGCTCTGATCTTTCTGATCTAAATGCATGACTCGATACAAGATGAAGTCAACAGACATATGCTCCAACAAACTCCCCCTTGGATGTTGACGAGTCTTCGGCACATTGTTCTTCACGTTTTATCAGTATTCTCTCGCTCTTCCAAAGTTTCTTCCTCTAACTCTCCTTTGTATATTACAGTATCAAATTTGATCTTCTTCCAGAATTGCAACCTGGCTTTCCAAAATCTGTTCCAGGGACGAACACTAGCTCTATTTCTTTTTCACAGGCTAAGCTCCAAGAACGGAATCTGGCTTTAATGCTTACACAAGTTCTGGACGATTTCTGGCTCTTACGTATCTTCAGGATCAGATCATGACCTAGCTTTATATCCCTTCACAGGTACAGGATACCTCCTGGCTCTAGCTCAGATTCAGGAACGTTATCTGGCTTTTCGTAGCAACCGGATCGTTACCTGGCTTTAAACAAGATCAGGAACCTGGCTCTCCAAGATCTATCCCTAGCTCTTTGCGTCTTCAGTCTTCCCCTTTCAACAAGCTGGGTTCGCAGTCTTGAATACTTTGACTACAAGCGTTTGGATCGGAAACCTAGCTCTCTAATAGAAACCTGGCTCATCCATACCTACACAAGCTCTACCCAAAACATAAGTGTTTCAAGATTTAACAATCTTAGTAATCACAAGGTAGATATTATTATCAAACATCAAAGTTATATTAAGTTCAAATTGATGACCCTGATTAACTAATCCTACAATCTTTTTCAAAAATACCTTTTGTAATTATTACATTATTTTAGATTTTTTTACACACACAGACTCTCCCAATGTTGTTCATCATGTTTAGCACTCGGAATTTTGAAAATCAGCTTTTCAACATCAGTTATCGAAAATAAGAAGAAATAAAATCTTTTTGTCTTTTCAAAATTTTATGCTAAAACACACTTAAAATCTTTTTAAATTTACGGAAAGAAACTATATACAAACATAGTTTTGTGAGTTTGCGTTAGAGAATCATATCAGTTTATTGAGACAAATCAGCTGCACCGTTGATCTAAACATTACCACTTAAAGTTTTTAAACAATTCACCATAGATTATCGATATTGTTGTCCACTTAAACTCCTCTAAGATGTTCGTAATGCTTACTGATACGATTAAGGTACATTAGATAGCAGTAAAGTGTTATGCGCCCCACGATCTTAACATATCCCACATCATGCAATGCACAAACTCAAGTAATGCCTTTAAACTTTCATCAACTGTGATTTGTGATTTTTTAAGTGTTTGATTAACCGATTTTTCTTTCTTTATTCTCTCTTTTGTCCTCAGATTTGTAACTGATGAATTCGTTTTACTTGACTCATCAAAACTTTTGTTTGAACCAACAGTTGTATCCGAGGACACAATCTTAGCAAGATACTCCCTTACTTTCTTTCTTTTCAATCTCAGTCGATTTTTTTGCCCTTGTGACAACTTCACTTTCTGTTCTTTAGGTTTTTCTTCAATTTTGACTGATTTTCACCGTTCTCTGCGATTCAGCCCTCTATCTTTCCTTTGATCTCATTGGGCAATCTCTGGCGTATGACCTTTGATATCACAATCATAGCGTCTTCTTGTTTCAACTCTCTGACTCTGGCAGTTAAGATCAATGTGTCCTCTATAACCACATGTCACACCCCGACCACGTTAAAACAAAAAAACGTAGCGGAACCATCGGGAAGTGTTGTAACAGAATCATTGTTTCAAAACACACGGAAATTTGAAGTTTCGTTTTATTAAACATTAAACATTTACATCGTCTTGAAATCTAACAAACAAGTTAAACATAGTCTATCATTGTTATTAAGTCACTAAGGCCTTGTCCAGTCGTATGTGAGTGCATCCTATCAATCAACATTACCTGAAACATATGTGAAAACAAAGTCAGCAAAGAAATGCTGGCGAGTATATAGGTTTTATGAGAGTGACGGATTCATGGCTAGTTTATATGTTGTAGTACCTTGTTAGACTCAAAGAGTCAAAATACTTAGCTTGTTTTGAAAAGTGTATTACAACATAAATAACCAACTCAAATCAAATTGGTTATAGTTTGTTATAAAATCTCATAGCCATGATTCTTAACCCAAAACATTTAGTTAAATCAATTTGTAAAAATCTCGTAAAAACTCGTTAACAAAACTAGTATGGTTTATATCATTTCAAATACCTCGTTTGTGTGACATCGTCTCAAAATCGTTTACCCAAGTGAACTAAATAACGCCACGGTATGTAATATGTTGAAAACACTTATATATAGGAAGTACCAGCGGCATATCCACCATGGTTTCAACATATTACACCTGTCTCGTTATCTAAACACTAACCAAAAACCAATCGTTTACTCAAATCATTTAACTCGTTAAGATCATTTCAAAATCGTTAACTCGTTTAAAATCGTTTAAATCATCCTCGTTTTAATTTGTGAAAACTACTTTTGGTCGCCTCGCTAATAATATCCAAACCTTCGTGACTCGCCTGTCGCCAATCTCGCATTAACTAACCACCAAAGGGTAAGTTAACAATCATTTCGCATTAACTAACCACCAAAGGGTAAGTTAACAATCATCAGATTCGGTCATTACCCACCTAACCCACACATAACCATGGGATTTGTCAGATCCTATGGTACCATAAACTAATACTAGTCGGTTGGGCCAAAATTAATGGATATTATTAGTTATGTAATTACAACCAACAAGCTTGTTCATATTATCGAAATCGTTATTAGTTTTAATGTAAACTATCTTAATCGTTTTTGAAAAACATCGTTTAAACGTTGAAATCATTTAACACCTATGGATCACCCCAAAACAATTGAAAACAGAAAAATAGGGGAACTATGTACTCGCCTGAGAATGCTTAGCGGTCTTTAAACAACAACCAAACAAAGCTAGAGGGAGCACGGAATCAATCGGCAACCTAATAACTATATAAATAAACCGGACCTAAGTCGGACGATCGGATAGGATGAGGTCTTGTAAACCAAATGAGTTATTGGAACTCATATGACATGATTTAACAATGCCTACATACTAAATTGAAACCTAACCTAAGTGCTTTCGACCCGTTACGACCCATTAAGGTAGCTTACGCTACTTTAACGCGTCGTGCACGCAAACGCGCGTTCGAGAAGTCTAACTAGTCCTATGACAAGTATTATATGCCTAAACATGTTTAAATAAGTTGTATAATCAATTTAGGTGACAAAAGTTAGGTTACGTATGCTTAATTACCAATTATGTATGAAAAGGGTATTTTGGTAATTTACTAAAGGCATATAACTACCTATCATGCGACTAATTAAACCTAAGTGACCATAAGGTATAACCTCGGAAGGTTATTCCCTACTCTACTATGGTCACAAAACATGTTTAGTCGGATCCTAATGATCAACCAAACGGGTCGTGTTCGAAAGTCTAAGCGGGTGTTTAGTCCGCTTGACTTACGAATCTTTACAAGCACTAAACTAACAAGTGACAAGCTAAACATGTCGAAACATGATTAGTTAAGTTAGAAAACAGGTTTGGATATCAAAACAAACGGTTTTGATATCCTAGAGTAGTTTGGTTACAAAATACGCGAGAAAACGCATTTTGGCAGTAGGTATAGTCACTAGGGACTATAACAATCTTGATTATGCTCACGTTATGAGGTTCAAACGAACTTCGCATTGACCATAAACTGGTCAAAACAGAAAGTCAAACATAGTTTGACTTTAACGCTAAAACGAATGAAAAACGCGAAAGAATACTTACAGAAGGTCCCCGCAAGATTTGATTCCGATTTTTCTCTCAGGTAGGAAGCATATACTTCCACTTAGAGAGCATAAATCAGATTTCAAATTGTGGGTTTTGAAGTGAAATGGATGGGGTATGTATAGGATTTCTAGAACCGTTAAGATCGTTCGTCGAAAAACGGGCTTTGATCTAGACCTTACATGTGGGCACATGGTTTTAAAAACCATGGGATACTTAAAACCATCAAATGGTATTGCAAAACAAGGAACAAAACCATCCATGTGTGACACATTGTTTTGAAATACCATGTATGCCTAAAAAAATGGACCAAGTTCAATGTATCTACAAGAATTTTCAAAAATGGTCCATGGATGTTAAAGTATAGGGAACTTAAAATGTGCTCAAAAATGAAGTTAAAGTATAGGGAACTTAAAATGTGCTAAAAATATCATGGATGTTGGCTCGTTTGGTCGTACGATTGCGTTGTTCGGTTAATTACGACGGGAGTCGTAACGAACGTAAAAACGATCCAAATTGCGCGACGAATGGATTTTTATTATGCCAAGCACTAAAACATAATATTTTAATGCTTACATAAATTTTTGGATGTCCGGATGTATTCAGAACGTAAGATATGCGCAAAAATGCAAACTTATGCACTTTGACGCTTTTAGTCTCTATTGATCTATGCTATGTAAAGGTTATTTAGGGTATGTTTAACTTATGATCAAGTTCCGGAGTGTTCGTTACTATACAAATCGGTATAGTTTTGCAATTTGACCTAAATAGTCCCTACGATTGAACAAGGTTGATTTTAACACACCGAACCATCCAAAACTTATTTCTAAGTTATGTGGAGGTTATTTAAGGTATGTTAAGCCTATTTCACTATTTTGGAGTGTTTGTTGCATTAAACTGGTTATATTTACGCATTAGTGCGCGTATAACCTTCCAGAAAGCAATTTAGAGCTTGAAATTGGAATCGAATCGAATTGAAAACTTACCAAACATAACTACACACATAATAACACCAAAACATATATAATAACACCAAAGCACTTTTTTATTAATAATCAACATTGTTTTACATCGTACAGAGATTACAGAGCACAGTTGTCACAGTCTCCCCTACTTCAGGAAATTAATTTCGTCTCGAAATTTTAACTAGAGGAAGCTTGTGAAAACAAATGCGGATATTTGGTCATCATTTGGTACTTACGTTCCCAAGTAAATTCTGGGCCACGTTTGGACTCCCAACGAACTTTAACCAAATGAATCCGTTTGTTCTTCAACTGCTTGAAAGTACGGTCCACTATCTCCATGGGTCTCTCGACAAAGTGCATTGTTTCATCGATTCGGATCTCGTCGAGAGGAATGTGAAGATCAGCATCAGCTAAACACTTTCGCAAATTGGACACATGAAAAGTCGGATGAATATTTCCAAGCTCTGGAGGTAGCTCTAGTCGATAGGCAACCATCCCAACTCTTTCAACAACCTTAAATGGTCTATCATATCGGGGTGCATGTTTATCAGCAGATAGATCTTTGCGAGTTGGAATAAAATGAGTTGTCTTCGTTAATCGATTGATAACAACCCATATAGCATCGTGACCTTTAGATGTATGCGACAATTTAGTGATGAGATCCATAGCGACGTTCTCTCACTTCCGAACCGGTATCTCTGGTTGTATAAGCAAACCAGAAGGTCATTGTTGATCAGCCTTGACTTTGAGATAAGTTAGGCATTTCGAAACATGAAGTCGAAAAGATAAGACAGCATCGGTTAGGGTTATGAACTTCTAGTAACTTTAATAACATTATTCTTGCAATGTAAGAGGGACACTTATATACAAGTATATGAGGCGTCATTGGTGCGTCCACCGTACCTCCATTACATTGTTCACGTTCCGTTATTGTTGTCACTATCGGTTCTTACATATGATAAATCTTACTGTGGGTTCTGTGCACTGAATTTCATAATTATGTATGCATCCATAATAACGCAATTCCTTGGATAGTCCACACAGTGCATTCTATAATGTATAGGGGAAAACCCAATAAACAAACCTGTGATGAGTGTGACTAGACCACCTTAGAGTCCTTCAGATTAATAAATGATCTTTTAAAACAGACCACCAAGGAGTCTTTCCAACGATGTCATCACATGTCATTCCTAACCAGATTTGAATCAATCTTTTTACTAGACCACCCAAAGGGTCTCTTTTTCGCATTATGGAATGGTACTATAAAATCCAAGGGTCTTAACTACCACGTAGAAGCCCATTAAGAATTTAAGGTAGTACCTTTGGATATCCTACTATGAATCCCTCATATGAAGATATGGAAGGTTCTACGAGGATTTGGATAAAAAATAACTCGGATTACACAAAAACATAAAAGAAACACATAATTACTGTCACACCCCCAAAATCCACACGCGGAGTATCACCGCTTGGGAGCGTGACTGACCAGGATCAAGCCACCAATCATATAGAACATTGTATAAAGTAAAAGTAATTGCAATATATTCCAAACCAAATCTATATGAAAGGTGTTTCCAAAACATAAGTAAGTTAACATTGTTTAGCAGAAGCGTATAATCAAAACCCAACATAAATAAGTACGAATGTCAATAGTGTTTAATAAGATAATCACGATCCAAGCCCACAACGACCCGCTCCTCCATGTGCAAGCTCCATATACCTAGCGACCTGCAAGGCATGTAACAGAGGATCAACAACCAGTTGAGCGAGTTCACAGAAAGTAAATGCGTAATAGTAAGTTCGTTTGTAACAGGTGGCTCTACTGGGCCGTTAGTACGTTCTATTGGTGGGGGTTTCCCACGTTGTATAACCACTAGACTACTCGTAACCATAAGTATCCTTCACAACCGAGGATAGTATAAGCATAAGTATCCTTCACATCCGAGGATAGTAATAAGTATAAGTATCCTTCACATCCGAGGATAGTAATATGTATAGGTATCCTTCACAACCGAGGATAGTAGTAAGTATAAGTCTACGTAGATTGTAAGTATGTGTCCTGCACAACCGAGGACAGTGAATAGCATAAATATGTGTCCTGCACAACCGAGGACAGTGGTATGGTAGTCTAGTAACAGTATAGGTACAGTTCTAATCAATCTCAATCCTTCAATCCCAATTCCCGTGCCCTGGGAATCCCATGCCTTAGTAATGGTGTGAACTCACCTTGGTTTGCTCGGTATGTTATTGCTTCTAGGGTTTGCTAATCGTCTAATTCCGTTACAAACGACCTAGGATGTATTGCACATGATTCGATGTAAGTACTTTGCGTTCAATTACGATTACAACTCTTTGGTGTTCAAACAGTAACATACGGTAACGTATCGCACAGTAACATGCAATATCATTCAGTAATACGTATAGACAGTATCACTTAGTCGTATACAATAGTAGACACTAGCATGTAGTAGCATGTTGTTCCAAATTTGAGCACAAATACATCATTCAAGACTTAACAGATTCTACAACATGTATCATACAACTCAAAACTTCATATGAACATTTACAGGATCATGCACCTCTCAAAACTCAGACAAGTATGGGGGGGGTCTCCCCTGTTCAAAACTTGGATAACACATGATATATCATACAACCTCGGACATATAATCAGCATATAAACTCAGACCTAGATTTTCATATTAATTCGGACATGGGTGAGCATAGCAAACTCGGTCCACCATTAATCTATTAAACTCTGATCAAAGGTGATCCATTAAACTCGGACCCCTTTAATCATTCAATAAACTCGGACACATATAGAATCAATAAACTCGGACATATAAGGATCAATAAACTTGGACATATAAGGATCAATAAACTCGGGCATATAAGGATCAATATACTCGGTCCAAAAGGGAATCCAATAAGCTCGGTCCAAACAACTTCAATAAACTCGGACCATTAACAAACACATTAAACTCGGCCCAACACATACTCGGACCATTTGATTTTCATTAAATAAACTCGGCCCAACACATAACTCGGATCATTTGGTTTATTTATTAAACTCGGATCACCTAACTTATTCAACAAACTCAGACATGTTTATCATTTATTAAGATCGGACTAACATCCTAGTAAACTCGGACTTTGCACATCATATCAAACTCTGACTTATAATCATGCGGAATTCCATACATTGCACAGACTCCAAATAATCAAAACAGTTACGTTTTTGCTATCATACGAACATGAAACCCTAAATTCATACGTTTGCAATACACAGATCGAAGCAATGACCACTATGTCTACATCTCACGCATCACAATCATCAAGCAATTGATTATCTGACTAATCCTCTTCATCACACAACAACCATCATCAAATCAAAAACACAGAAGCATCATGTGAAGACTAGGGTTTACACGCATTACAAGAATTAAGCATTGCTAACAATCAAACGATTAATAACAAATGATAACACAATTACCTTGGATGGTTCTAGAGAAGGAATCAAAAGTGATGAGTATCTTGGTGATGATGATTTCCAGAGAATTAGAGGATTGCAAGTACGTGTTTTGGTTTCTTGGGAATGATTAGAGAATGATTAGGGAAGGGAATTAGGGTTATTAGTTGTTAAAGTTTCACTATCAACCCTAAGCACCCCTAAGAAATATTTATTACAGTTTCAACACCACATTCCATTATTTGACAAATCTTTCACAAGTAACACATAGCCATGCACAAACACACAATACAATTCGTTGTATCAAAACGTATATCATTCCATAGCCAATAATTGTGCAAATAATCAGTTAATAACACAAGAACGTGCAATAAATGCGAAATAGAAATCTTGGAAATTCGAGTTGTCACAATTACATAGTCGTTTAACTTGACTTTTAATTTGTTATCTTTGGACACGAGTATTTTAAAGCATACAAGGAATCCAATCCGTGGATTTTACTTAGCACATTAAACATCTTCAAAAATCTAACTATGAAGATGGAGAGATCTTGATAGGAATTCGCCTTGTCCTTATTGAATTGTAATGTACGTATTAAGGCGTATAAAGAATCCAATCAAGGGTTTCGATTTGACCGATAATCATCCACAAGGATCTAATTGCAAAGATAATAAGATCCCACATGGATTTCGAAATTCGAATAGCAGGAGACGCTTCGAAACCTTGCACTAGACGTGCTTAAGTTAACGCACGAGGTAGAATCCTCATGAAGTTGAGGTGCTAGATATGCCAAGGCGACATTTAAAGCAGAATTTGGAGGTTGGGTATAAGATCGAAAAATACTCTTAGTTATCTAACCAAGGATTTAAAGTCATTACTCAAATTGTCACTTATATTCGGTACTTCGTTTTCTTGAAACGAGTACTTATGTGTCACTCTAGGTTTTCCGAGCAAACACCTTGTAATTACATTGTACGTGTATGTGTGTTATTAAATGAAGTTGTGATTTCTTTTGTGCTATGTGCCGATAATGTATGTATAATGTATATATATATATATATATGTGTGTTATACTTGTGAGCCGAAACCACAAACCCGACTCGAGACCACCACTCGGTCTCGAGTGAATAGTTGGGTCACTTGGGCCGCACCTCCCCTAGCCCACTCGGAAACCCGCTAAAGGTGCACCACTCTTGTTACGATAACCCAACCCTCACACACACTCCTCTTTTCACTCTCTCACACTCTCCTTCCCACTCTCCTCTCATCTTTCTCTCACTAAAACCCTAGCACAACAACACAACCTCCTCCCCTCCTTCTCGGATTCAACCGGCAACAAGAACACCTTCGGATCGGCTTGAAATCAAAACTCGGGGACTCCACCTCATCACTTTCTTGCACACCTTTGAGTTGCACAAAAACCGGTTAGAGTTTCTTATGTGAATAATGTGCATTGTGGCTATTGATTATGTATGATGAAGGTGTTTGCTTGATCTTATGGGTTCTTGTTTGTTAATGATACATGCTAGATTTAGGAACCGATAATGATGACACCGATTATGTCCGATTATGTTAAGATGATTTGTGATAAATGTGTGATCTTTGATCCTAATATTTCATATGATGAACAATGTTGAACAACCTTATGAAGAACTTTATGAATATGTGTTTAAAAGTGGTATGAACATATGATGAACAATATGAATGTCACAAAAATATTTGAAAATGCTTGTTTTGATCTGTTTTGGTTAATTACCGGACAATAAAACATGTTTGTGCACTCTCATTGGCTAGTACACATTATCACAAATATGGAATTCTATTGGTTAGTACATGTTGACAGGCTCTAGAAGATTTCTGTGCACGTAACTAAGGTTGCGAGTCGGAACCCTTGGTTGCGAGTCGGAACCCTTGGTTGCGACTCGAGACCAAAGCATGATGAACCGAGACGGGCTTCAGGAACTCGAGACCGACTAAGTCTCGACTTGAGACGACATGATCTCGACTCGAGACTGGGCTCGAGACTCCTGAGATTGCGACTCGCAAGCAGCACACTCGAGACCAAAACGTGATTCTTCGAGATCTCCCGGTTGCGACTCGAGACCGTGTATTCTCGAGTCGAGACCACCCTTGTCTCGACTGGGCTGCCTACGTGTTATTGGGCCACGACTTGTTGGGCTATCTGTTGAATGGGCTGCATGTGTTTCTGTTACTGTTTGTTTGTGAAAATGTTAGGGCAGGCCCAATAACCCAACTGTTTGATTGTATGCATGCTAAGTGTGTTTATACGTGTTTGATATACGTGATTACTTGTACCCCAACTTGACCCATATTTGGTAACCATGCTAGGACGTGGTGACCAACGTGATTGACCGGGTAATTAATCTACTGAGCAACCCAAGGTGAGTTCACAACCTAAAGCATGTGTTCCCGGTGGTTTGGGAAACGGAACTAAAAACAACACTATCCCCTTATGAGAGATAGGACTTACTTTTTTTCCCTTGTTATTGGGAACCTTTAGATAATTACTGTTTATACGGATTGCAACAAACGGCACTAAACGAAACTCTATCACTGAAGTCCCTACTACATAATACGGATTAGTCGCCGGGGCCAGGCGAACGGGTTATTAGTTGATAGCGCTATTTAGGTCTTACCAACCTCACACCGTGCCATGGTATGGGATCGGTCGTGAACTAATGTACTCAGGCATCCGTCAATGATGATAGAACATTGACATCGGGGCGTCCTGCGGAAACGCAACGGTTACCTAGTGTTCGGTATTGGAAAAAACAGTTTAGTCGCTAACTTTTGGGGTAGCTCCCCATGGCATGTATAAACGGATAAATTAACTGGTGAAACTCACTCAGCATTATTGTTGACCCCTTACTGCATGCTTTGCAGGTAACCAGTGACTAAGGAGCTTGCTGCTTGGGAATGCGTAGTGTTCGTCTACCCCTGTGATGGGTGTTAAACAAACTTGAACTATGAACCTTGTTTTAAACTGTTTTACTTATGCTTCCGCTACTTACAACCATTTGAACTTAAAACTTTAAACTCTGAACTTGATATTTGCTAATCGTATGGTTTGTAAGTATTACTTTGGTTATTAATTCAATTATTCAGTGTAATTGGTGGCTGGATCCTAGTCGGTCATGCCCTCAAGCGGACGATACTCCGCAGGTGGAATTTGGGGGTGTGACAGATTGGTATCAGAGCCATTGGTTATAGTGAACTTGGTTTTAAAAAGGGGAAAAATCTTTTTGGAGAAAAACCAGACTATAACCCGTGACTCGTGACGACACTACACTCCAAGTACAAGGCTCGACTTATCTAACCTCATAGCTCGGACCCATGTTTACTTGCTTGTTTTGTCTTATGCTTTCTGCTCTGCTATACGTACTAGTTTGCCTGAGTAGATAGATATGCCTCCCCTCTTCTATCTCATTCTCGCTATATTACGACATCACACTCATACTATGTTTTCTGGCTATGAAGACAATGAGTGGACGCGGACGAGGAAACGTCAACATGACTCAGGCTCAGTTCACTAACCTGATCAACACGGTGGCTGCAGCTTTCGCAGCTCACCCGGGAGGTCAGCATGCGCCCGTGCAACCACATGTTTGTACTTTCAAGACCTTCATGGATTGAAAACCTCTTCCTTTCAATGGCACTGAGGGTGCCATAGGGCTTCTGCACTGGATCGAGAAGGTGGAAGTTGTCTTCGCTGTCTGCGAATGTCCCCCTGCTAATTGGGTGAAGTTTGCTACTGGTACCCTTGAGGGAAGCGTGCTTTCATGGTGGAAGGCACAAATTCAAATGCTTGGTTTGGAGACTGCTAATGCCACTGCATGGGAAGATTTCAAAGATATGATCAAGGAAGGTATTGTCACAGGGATGACATCCACAAACTCGAGGATGAGTACTATGGTCTCAAGATGATTGGGTCAGAGATTGAGACCTACACCAAGTTGTCCAACGACTATGCTGCACTTTGCCCAAACATGTCCCGACCCATGTATCGAAGGATCGAATTGTACATCAAAGGCTTGGTCCCAGAAATCCGGAGCCATGTGACCTCCGCCAACCTCACTACCATACAACCCGTGGTTCGCCTTGCTCACAAACTCACCAACTAGGCTGTGGAAGAGGGCAAGTTGCCCAAAAGGATCAGTGTTGCGGAAGGAACTTCTAGTGATGGCGAACGAAAGTGGGATGGAAATCAGGACAAGGATGCTAACTCTACTCAGGCCCCAGCTCAGCAAAGGAAAACTGAGAACAACAAAGGCCCTCAGCAATAGGGTGGCTATCGGGGAAGCTACCCTAAGTGCAACAAGTGTAACAGGCACCACCATGGGGCATGTAACAAAGGTCAGTGCCAGCGATGCAACAAGATGGGGCATGAAGCCAAGGATTGTAGAAGTCAGTTCCCAGCAAGGCAGAATCAGCAACCCCAACAGCAACAGAAGTAGGGAAACAACCGCGGATGTTTTAAATGTGGGGCAATAGGGCACATGCGAAAGAATTGCCCTGAACTGAATCAGAATCGCAACAACAACCAGGGAGCTGGGAACAATGAACAAAACAACAATGCTGGGAATGGTGCAAGAGGAAGAGCTTTTGTGATTAGAGCTAGAGAAGCAAGGAATGAACCCAATGTCGTGGCGGGTAAGTTCCTACTTGATGATCGTTATGTTTCTGTATTATTTCATTCCGGAGCCGATGCTAGTGATGTATCCCTTCGTATAAGTAAGAAGCTTAAGCACCCACCTGCATTATTAAGTTCTAAGCACATCGTCGAGATAGCTAATGGTAGGAACATCGAGGCTTCACACGTGATCCACGACTGCAAACTAGAACTGTCTGGTCAGACGTTTAGTATCGATCTTTTCCCTGTCAAACTCGGAAGCTTCGACGTCGTCATTGGTATGGATTGGTTATCCAAGCATCGCGCTGAGATCCTCTGTCAGGAGAAAGCGGTCCGTATTCCTCGCCGCTCTGGCAAACCCCTCATCGTTCAAGGTAACAAAGGCGGAGAAGTCACAGGCATTATCTCGCTTCTAAAAGCCCAGAAGTGTTTACAAAAAGGGCACACTGCCATCTTAGCACTTGTCACCGACACCCACGAAAAGGAAAAGAGGATTGAAGATTTTCCAGTAGTACGTGACTACCCTGAGGTATTTCAAGAGGAACTACCTGGACTCCCTCCCCACCGTCAGGTCGAATTTCAAATCGAGCTAGCTCCCGGAGCAGCGCCCATAGCTCGTGCGCCTTATCGACTAGCCCCTGCAGAACTGAAGGAACTCTCTATGCAATTACAAGAACTATTGGATAAAGGATTTATCCGTCCAAGTTCGTCACCCTGGGGAGCACCAGTACTCTTTGTTAAGAAGAAGGATGGCACATTCCGAATGTGTATCGACTATCGTGAGCTGAACAAGGTTACCATCAAGAATCGTTACCCTCTCCCACGCATCGACGACCTATTCGATCAGTTGCAAGGATCAAGCTACTATTCTAAGATTGACCTGCGATCAGGCTATCATCAGTTGAGGGTCCGTAATGAAGACATCTCCAAGACTGCGTTCAGGACTCGTTATGGTCATTACGAGTTCCTCGTCATGCCTTTTGGAATGACTAACGCACCTGCGGTTTTCATGGATCTCATGAACCGAGTGTGCAAGCCTTACCTCGACAAATTCGTGATTGTGTTTATCGACGACATCCTGATCTACTCGAAAAGTCAAGAAGAGCATGAACAACACCTACGCCTTATCCTCGAACTCTTACGCAATGAGCAATTGTACGCTAAATTCTCGAAGTGTGACTTCTGGCTTCGAGAGGTCCATTTCCTTGGGCACGTGGTCAATAAGGACGGAATCCACGTCGACCCCGCTAAGATCGACTCAATAAAGAATTGGCCTACGCCCAAGACTCCAACCGAAGTTCGCCAATTCTTGGGATTAGAAGGATACTACCGCAGATTCATCAAAGGATTCTCAAAGATTGCTCAACCCCTCACGGCTCTCACTCAGACGGGTATTGCTTACAAGTGGAATGAAGCTCAGGAGTCGGCCTTTCAAAGGCTAAAGGATAACCTCTGTAGTGCTCCTATACTCTCGTTACCTGAAGGTACTGACGACTTTGTGGTTTACAGCGATGCGTCTATCCATGGGCTCGGTTGCGTGTTGATGCAACACGAGAAAGTTATTGCCTACGCTTCTCGACAACTTAAGATGCACGAAAGAAACTACACTACGCACGACTTGGAACTGGGAGCAGTGATCTTTGCTCTTAAGATATGGAGACATTACCTGTACGATACCAAGTGCACTATTTACACCGATCACAGGAGTCTCGAGCATATCTTTAGGCAAAAGGAATTAAACATGCGACAACGTCGATAGGTAGAACTCTTGAATGATTATGAATGTGCCATTAAGTATCATCCGGGCAAGGTCAATGTCGTGGCAGACGCCCTCAGCCGAAAGGACACTATCCCAAAGCGCGTGCGAGCATTGCAACTTACCATCCAGTCTAACCTCCCTACTCAGATTCGTAATGCTCAAGTTGGAGCATTGAAACCGGAAAACATCAGGGCTGAGTCCCTGCGAGGATCGAGACAGCAACTAGAACAGAAGGAAGATGGTGCCTACTATGTAACAGGGCACATTTGGGTTCCACTCTATGGAGATTTGCGCGAACTCGTGATGGACGAAGCCCATAAGTCCCGTTACTCAGTACATCCTGGCTCGGATAAGATGTACCACGACTTGAGGACTACATATTGGTGGCCTGGCATGAAGGCCCACATAGCAACATACGTCAGCAAATGTTTGACTTGTGTAAGAGTCAAGACGGAATACCAGAAACCAGCAGGCCTACTCCAACAACCAGAAATCCCGAAATGGAAATGGGAACAAATTTCCATGGATTTTGTTACAGGGCTACCCAGGTCTCAACACGGAAATGACACTATTTGGGTGATAGTAGATCGATTGACCAAGTCCGCACATTTTTTGGCTATTAAGGAGACAGACAAGTTTTCTACCTTGGTAGAGGTTTACTTAAAGGAAGTGGTTTCAAGGCACGGAGTGCCAACCTCCATTATTTCCGACCGAGACGCTCGCTTTACTTCAGAGTTGTGGCAAGCTATGCACAAATCCTTTGGCTCACGTCTAGATATGAGCACCGCTTATCACCCGCAAACGGATGGACAGTCCGAACGCACCATCCAAACCCTAGAAGACATGCTCAGGGCATGTGTGATCGATTTTGGCAAGAATTAGGAGAAGCATCTACCGCTAGTGGAATTCTCCTACAATAACAGCTACCACACTAGCATTCAGGCAGCACCTTTCGAGGCATTGTACGGTCGTAAATGTCGGTCACCTCTTTGCTGGGCGGAAGTCGATGATAGTCAAATCACAGGCCCAGAGATGGTGGTAGATACAACGGAAAAGATTGCCCAGATCAGACAACGCATGGCGGCAGCTCGTGACCGTCAGAAAGACTACGCGGATAAGCGTAGGAAACCACTAGAATTCCAGGTCGGTGACCGGGTTCTACTTAAAGTCTCACCCTGGAAGGGTGTGGTTCGTTTTGCTAAACGGGGCAAGCTTAATCCGCGATATATCGGACCATTCGAAATTACCGAGAGAATCGGTAAGGTTGCTTACAGATTGAACCTGCCTGAAGAACTGAGTGCGGTGCACAACGTATTTCACATATCTAATCTGAAGAAGTGTCTGTCAGATAAAACGCTCGTAATTCCTTTCAAGGAACTAACTATTGACGAACAGCTACACTTTACCGAGGAACCGATTGAGATCAAGGATCGAGAGATCAAAACCCTCAAACGTAGCCAGATACCTCTTGTACGAGTCCGTTGGAACTCGCGACGTGGCCCAGAGTTTACCTGGGAGCGGGAAGACCAGATGAAGCACAAGTATCCCCAGTTGTTCCCAAACGAAACCTCCGACATTGAAGCTACAACCGAATTTCAAGACGAAATTCCAAACTAACGGGGGGATGATGTGACACCCCGTTAAACGTTCTCACTTATGCAAGCTTGACGGTGACTGTCTTAACTTTCGGGACGAAAGTTCTTAAAACTTGGGGATAATGTGACACTCTAGGTTTTCCGAGCAAACACCTTGTAATTACATTGTGCGTGTATGTGTGTTATTAAATGAAGTTGTGATTTCTTTTGTGCTATGTGCCGATAATGTGTGTATAATGTATATATATATATATGTGTGTGTGTTATACTTGTGAGCCGAAACCACAAACCCGACTCGAGACCACCACTCGGTCTCGAGTGAATAGTTGGGTCATTTGGGCCGCACCTCCCCTAGCCCACTCGGAAACCCGCTAAAGGTGCACCACCCTTGTTACGATAACCCAACCCTCACACACACTCCTCTTTTCACTCTCTCACACTCTCCTTCCCAATCTCCTCTCATCTTTCTCTCACTAAAACCCTAGCACAACACCACAACCTCCTCCCCTCCTTCTCGGATTCAACCGGCAACAAGAACACCTACGGATCGGCTTGAAATCATCACTCGGGGACTCCACCTCATCACTTTCTTGCACACCTTTGAGTTGCACAAAAACCGGTTAGTGTTTCTTATGTGAATAATGTGCATTGTGGCTATTGATTATGTATGATGAAGGTGTTTGCTTTATCTTATGGGTTCTTGTTTGTTAATGATACATGCTAGATTTAGGAACCGATAATGATGATACCGATTATGTCCGATTATGTTAAGATGATTTGTGATAAATGTGTGATCTTTGATCCTAATATTTCATATGATGAACAATGTTGAACAACCTTATGAAGAACTTTATGAATATGTGTTTAAAAGTGGTATGAACATATGATGAACAATATGAATGTCACAAAAATATTTGAAAATGCTTGTTTTGATCTGTTTTTGTTAATTACCGGACAATAAAACATGTTTGTGCACTCTCATTGGCTAGTACACGTTATCACAAATATGGAATTCTATTGGTTAGTACATGTTGACAGGCTCTAGAAGATTTTTGTGCACGTAACTAAGGTTGCGAGTCGGAACCCTTGGTTGCGACTCGAGACCAAAGCATGATGAACCGAGACGGGCTTCAGGGACTCGAGACCGACTAAGTCTCGACTTGAGACGACATGATCTCGACTCGAGACTGGGCTCGAGACACCTGAGATTGCGACTCGCAAGCAGCACACTCGAGACCAAAACGTGATTCTTCAAGATCTCCCGGTTGCGACTCGAGACCGTGTATTCTCGAGTCGAGACCACCCTTGTCTCGACTGGGCTGCCTACGTGTTATTGGGCCACGACTTGTTGGGCTATCTGTTGACTGGGCGGCATGTGTTTCTGTTACTGTTTGTTTGTGAAAATGTTAGGGCATGCCCAATAACCCAACTGTTTGATTGTATGCATGCTAAGTGTGTTTATACGTGTTTGATATACGTGATTACTTGTACCCCAACTTGACCCATATTTGGTAACCATGTTAGGACGTGGTGACCAACATGATTGACAGGGTAATTAATCTATCGAGCAACCCAAGGTGAGTTCACAACCTAAAGCATGTGTTCCCGGTGGTTTGGGAAACGGAACTAAAAACAACACTATCCCCTTATGAGGGATACGACTTACTTTTCTTCCCTTGTTTTTGGGAAACTTTAGTTAATTACTGTTTATACGGATTGCAACAAACGGCACTAAACGAAACTCTATCACTCAAGTCCCTACTACATAATACCGATTAGTCGCCGGGGCCAGGCGAACGGGTTATTAGTTGATAGCGCTATTTAGGTCTTACCAACCTCACACCGTGCCATGGTATGGGATCGGTCGTGAACTAATGTACTCAGGCATCCGTCAATGATGATAGAACATTAACATCGGGGCGTCCTGTGGAAACACAACGGTTACCTAGTGTTCGGTATTGGAAAAACAGTTTAGTCGCTAACTTTTGGGGTAGCTCCCCATGGCATGTATAAACGGATAAATTAACTGGTGAAACGAGTTTTTGGTAATTAAAACTGGACAACTAGTGAACTCACTCAGCATTATTGTTGACCCCTTAGTGCATGCTTTGCAGGTAACCAGTGACTAAGGAGCTTGCTGCTTGGGAATGCGTAGTGTTCGTCTACCCCTGTGATGGGTGTTAAACAAACTTGAACTATGAACTGTTTTACTTAAGCTTCCGCTACTTACAACCATTTGAACTTAAAACTTTAAACTCTGAACTTGATATTTGCTAATCGTATGGTTAGTAAGTATTACTTTGGTTATTAATTCAATTATTCAGTGTAATTGGTGGCTGGATCCTGGTCAGTCACACCCTCAAGCGGACGATACTCCGCAGGTGGAATTTGGGGGTGTGACAGATTGGTATGGAACAACATAGTTCCTTGTAGGAATTTGGGGCTGATTCGAGGAAATCATGAGCGATCACATGGATGGAACAACATAGTTCCTTGGTGTAGGTATTATAGGGGTATGCCATACACACATGTAACTACACTTGTACATCAGAATTGTAAATGACGATTTATTTATAAACCAAACAGGTTATTTCAGAGTTCAACAAAAGAAACAAAAGCATAAGTTTCCAATTATTTCAAGCAGCAGCTTCTTCTAATCAGCCCAATGCTCATCCGTGGGTCAGATTTGCATTGACAAACTTTGGGTATTCGTCCCTGAAATGACTTGTCTCGTCATAGAAGTAGCAAGTTCCAAGAGGAAAACGAGCTTGTGCTGGATTTGCTTGAAGTTGAACAGGGTTCTGAATAGTTTGGTTTAACCTAGCGACTGAATGACAGTCTCTTGCCAAATGACCTACAAGTCCACACTGGAAGCATATTTGGCATTTGACACTAGCATGGTGATGGAGGTTACACTGATAAAGGGGTTGTTCCTTCGTATGGTGCTCGAGCAACAGTAGGACCTGTAATAGCTTTGTTTTGGATGATAAAGCGGCACATGTTAACCAAATGTCCCCATCGCCCGCAGTGAGTACATTTGAAACAAGGTGCTTGATTCGAATGATGGCCATTGCATCGATTGCAGAAAGGAGCAGTTCCCAAGTACCGCTTCTTGGCTGGTGGTGTTGCCACCTGACCAGGTCCTGCTTGATTTGGTGCAACGGCTGGAGGATTCTTTGAGGTCTTACGCTTCTTTGACCTTTTCTAAGGCTTGGCTTCTGCTTCCTTTGTTGTTTCTTGGGTGGTTTCATCCTGGAGACGGGACATGGCAACAGTTAATTCAGCAGTCTTCAGGATTACTTCGCCTATTCGTTGGGCAACTTTTGTAGCCTGTTCGGACATCTGAGCGTCGTTGCGGTGAAGTGACGTTCTAGAGAAAAGGAAGACATAGGAAGAAATGAATGAAATGATATCGGGTAATCAAAATAGAATGGCAACGCATAAAAATCGCGATCATTTGTTTGTTTCCTAAGGCAAACAAATGAGACGGTGATTAATCAAAGTAAATGGGTCATATTAATGTATCACTGAAGACATGCTCGCCTAAAAGTGAACACTCACCCCAAGAGTTCCCAGGTAAGAGTGACTGGTCCGATACTGCGGATTTGTACGAACACTCTAGCCTTAGACAGAAAACTCAGGGTACAGGCATTCACTCTTCCAGTTTGCATGTGTTCACATTATTTAGATCCAAACTTTGACGATATTTTAGAAACTCAGAAGGCACAAGGCCAATGATGAATCAAATTAGAAGGGTTCAAAACCATATAACAGAGGGTTCAAAACCTTGCAATCGATCATCCTAGAACAGATGATTAATTTTCGAAGCGGATTTATTATTGTGTTCTCGTTATGATTATCACCTAAGGATAAGTGACGGTATTGTTTTAAGATCTAAACACAAGAATCTTGTGTTAGGGTCCTAGGAAGGTTATAGACTAGGTCAAAGCATTACTAATAACCTAATTCCCTATAACCATGAGCTCTGATACCAACTTTTCTGTCACACCCCGACCACGTTAAAACAACAAAACGTGGCGGAAACATCGGGAAGTGTTGTAACAGAATCATTGTTTCAAAACACACGGAAATTTGATGTTTCGTTTTATTAAACATTAAACATTTACATCGTCTTGAAATCTAACAAACAAGTTAAACATAGTCTATCATTGTTATTAAGTCACTAAGGCCTTGTCCAGTCCTATGTGAGTGCATCCTATCAATCAACATTACCTGAAACATATGTGAAAACAAAGTCAGCAAAGAAATGCTGGCGAGTATATAGGTTTTATAAGAGTGTCGGATTCATGGCTAGTTTATATGTTGTAGTACCTTGTTAGACTCAAAGAGTCAAAATACTTACCTTGTTTTGAAAAGTGTATTACAACATAAATAACCAACTCAAATCAATTTGGTTATAGTTTGTTATAAAATCTCATAGCCATGATTCTTAACCCAAAACATTTAGTTAAATCAATTTGTAAAAATCTCTTAAAAACTTGTAAACAAAACTCGTATGGTTTATATCATTTCAAAAACCTCATTTGTGTGACATCGTCTCAAAATCGTTTACCCAAGTGAACTAAATAACGCCACGGTATGTAATATGTTGAAACCACTTATATATAGGAAGTACCAGTGGCGTATCCACCATGCTTTCAACATATTACACCTGTCTCGTTATCTAAACACTAACCAAAAACCAATCGTTTACTCAAATCGTTTAACTCGTTAAGATCGTTTCAAAATCGTTAACTCGTTTAAAATCGTTTAAATCATCCTCGTTTTAATTTGTGAAAACTACTTTTGGTCGCCTCGCTAATAATATCCAAACCTTCGTGACTCGCCTGTCGCCAATCTCGCATTAACTAACCACCAAAGGGTAAGTTAACAATCATTTCGCATTAACTAACCACCAAAGGGTAAGTTAACAATCATCAGATTCGGTCATTACCCACTTAACCCACACATAACCATGGGTGCAGTCTGATAATGGGATTTGTCAGATCCTATGGTACCATAACCTAATACTGGTCGGTTGGGCCAAAATTAATGGATATTATTTGTGATGTAATTACAACCAACAAGCTTGTTCATGTTATCAAAATCGTTATTAGTTTTAATATAAACCATCTTAATCGTTTTTGAAAAACATCGTTTAAACGTTGAAATCATTTAACACATATGGATCACCCCAAAACAATCGAAAACAGTAAAATAGGGGAACTATGTACTCGCCTGAGAATGATTAGCGGTATTTGAACAACAACCAAACAAAGCTAGAGGGAGCACGGAATCAATCGGCAACCTAATAACTATATAAATAAACCGGACCTAAGTCGGAGGATCGGATAGGATGAGGTCTTGTAAACCAAATGAGTTATTGGAACTCATATGACATGATTTAACAATTCCTACATACTAAATTGAAACCTAACCTAAGTGCTTTCGACCCGTTACGACCCATTAAGGTAGCTTACGCTACTTTAACGCGTCGTGCGCGCAAACGCGCATTCGAGAAGTCTAACTATTCCTATGACAAGTATTATATGCCTAAACATGTTTAAATAAGTTGTATAATCAATTTAGGTGACAAAAGTTAGGTTACATATGCTTAATTACCAATTATGTATGAAAAGGGTATTTTGGTAATTTACTAAAGGCATATAACTACCTATCATGCGACTAATTAAACCTAAGTGACCATAAGGTATAACCTCGGAAGGTTATTCCCTACGCTACTATGGTCACAAAACATGTTTAGTCGGATCCTAATGATTGACCAAACGGGTCGTGTTCGAAAGTCTAAGCGGGTGTTTAGTCCGCTTGACTTACGAATCTTCACAAGCACTAAACTAACAAGTGACGAGCTAAACATGTCGAAACATGTTTAGTTAAATTAGAAAACAGGTTTGGATACCAAAACAACCGGTTTTGATATCCTAGAGTAGTTTGGTTACAAAATACGTGAGAAAACGCATTTTGGCCGAAACTACGACTCGTCACTGAGCCTAGATAACGTGGTAAACAGTAGGTATAGTCACTAGGGACTATAAGCATCTTGATTATGCTCACGTTATGAAGTTCAAACGAACTTCGCGTTGACCATAAACTGGTCAAAGCAGAAAGTCAAACATAGTTTGACTTTAACGCTAAAACGAATGAAAAACGCGAAAGAATACTTACAGTAGGTCCCGCAAGATTTGATTCTGATTTTTCTCTCAGGTAGGAAGCATATACTTCCACTTAGAGAGCATAAATCAGATTTCAAATTGTGGGTTTTGAAGTGAAATTGATGGGGTATATATAGGATTTCTAGAACCGTTAAGATCGTTCGTCGAAAAACGTGCTTTGATCTAGACTTTACATGTGGGCACATGGTTTTAAAAACCATGGGAATACTTAAAACCATCAAATGGTATTGCAAAACAAGGATCAAAACTATCCATGTGTGGCACATTGTTTTGAAATACCATGGATGCCTAAAAAAATGGACCAAGTTCAATGTATCTACAAGAATTTTCAAAAATGGTCCATGCACTTGTAAAACTTGATTTTTTTGGCACATTTAAACCCTGTTAACCCCATTTTAATGCTCTAAAATGAAGTTAAAGTATAGGGATCTTAAAATGTGCTCAAAAATATCATGGATGTCGGCTCGTTTGGTCGTACGATTGCGTTGTTCGATTAATTACGACGGGAGTCGTAACAAACGCAAAAACGATCCAAATTGCGCGACGAAAGGATTTTTTCCAAACACTAAAACATAATATTTTAATGCTTACATAAATTTTGGATGTCTGGATGTATTCAGAACGTAAGATATGCGCAAAAATGGGGTGCACTATATTTGAATGTATGATAATATTGTCATCTGTGAATTTAATTATGTGTTTGTGAATTTAATAAACAACAAAACCCCCATAGCCGAAAACACTCATTTGAAACCCCCCCCCCCTTGCGAAATCATTCTTGGAGAAAAAACCTTTGTGTTTTCGTCAAAATGGTGGCCAACAAAAACAACATTTGGGCTTCGGCCCAGTAGCGATCCGATAAAGGTTTGGTTTTAAACCACGCGTAGAAATTATAACTGGTAGAAACCCTAACTACTCCACACATTCTCTCTCGTTTCCTTTGAACCTAGCGGCTGCCTTCACCTCGATCGAAATCAGATCCTCTTCGCGCGATCATTCCGTGTTTGGTTAGTGATTTATTTGCTTATGTACGATTGCAATTCTGAATGTATGCGTATATTGTTAACGTGTCTTTGACTGCGATATATCTGAGAAGTCGGCTTTGTGACTCTATGCAAACCGTGATGTTGAGTTAGGGTGCCATTGTTACGAAGACTGTAATAAATAATCTTGTTTTTATTCAACTGAATGGATGATATATGGCAACATGATATAGTTTGTTGTTGTGATGAATTAATATTACTGCATGTTGTACTTGATGATCATAGCAAACATTATTGATGTTGAATGATATTTGAATCCTAACTATGATTGTATTGAGTTTTAGTAAAGTTGCATTGTATCAAGTTTCTGGTTGATCGATTATACATCAAGGCCGTCTAATCTGTTAGGTGATGATTAGGGTTGTTGTGATACGTAACTGATGATTGAAACTGACGAAAACAAGAACCACGAAAACACTTGTGTTTTCGTCACCCTTATGCCCAACGAAAACCAATAGGAGTTTTCGGCCCAAACAGTTTTCGTTCTATAAGTGTATTCGGCCCAAAAGAGTTTCCGGCCCAAAAGAGTTTTCGACCCAAGTTTGGTTTTCGTGTGACACCTGTGTCACCGCGACCATCAAACAAATACCAAGCCGATGAAATATTGTATTTCATACTTGGGATCTTGTATAAATATGTGTATGTTTTGCACATATCAATTATTGTTCAATTTCAAACTCTACATTGCTTTCTAGAGCATTATGCGCAAACTGGTGCGTAAACGTACTCAGTTTAATGCGAAAAATACTCCGGAACATCAACATATACTCAACGTACCTTAAATAACCTTTACATAACTTAGAAATAAGTTTTGAAGGCTTTGGTATAGCAAAAACAAGTTAATTCGCTTACAAGGACTAAACTTGACAAACTATGAAAGTATGCCAATTGGAACTGTAACGAACATTCCGGAACATGTCCATAAGTTAAACATACCATAAATATCCTTTACATAGCTTAGAAATAGGCTTTGAGAGGTTTTGGTATGATAAAACAAACTTTTGGATCATTCAGGGACTAAAAATGTCAAAAAGTGCATAAGTTGCACTTTCGCGCATAACTTACGTTCTGAATACATCCAGACACCCAAAAATTTATGTAAGCATCCTTATATTATGCCTTAGTGTTTGGCATGAGAAAAATCCATTCGTCGCTTCATTTGGATCGTCTTTCGCGCTTATGCGCATTCCGTCGTAATTAAGCGAACATCGCGATCGTACGGCCAAACGAACCGACATCCGGAATATTTTTGAGCATATTTCAAGTCCCCTACACTTTAACTTCATCCTAGAGCCTTGAAATGAGGTTAACGGGGCTTAAACGTGCCAAAAATGGGCCAAATTACGCGTTTCTGAAGTGCAGGGACCAAAATTGAAAATTCTGGTCTGGGAACCTTAGGCGGGGCGCGTAAGGATTTGCCAAATCCTTAGGCGGGCCGCGTGAGGATGTCTGACAGAAAGATTTGCATTTAATGCAGAATCTGGCCTTTCGTTCGATCAAGAGGCGATGCCCTTTCACCTTAATAAAAGCCAAGAGACAATATCTGACATCCCACAAGAAATTGACAAGTGTTCGCTCGAGATCGCGGCACGTTATTCGATAAACGATCCTAACGGTTCCACTTTTCCTATAAACACCCCCCCCCTTTTGTGTAAAAACCCACAAAATCAGATCTAAATGCTCTAAGTTGATGCCTTTGCTTCATACCTGAGCTGTTAGATCTTGATTAGCATTCGGGGACCCTCCGTAAGTCTTCTTTCGCTCTTTTATTCGCTTTTCGAGTCCGAAAGTCAACGTTTTGTTGACTTTCTGCATTGGCCAGCTTTGGTCGATGTGAAGTTCATGGAACTTCATAACGTGAGCGTGATCACGATGGTTATGGTCCATAGTGACCATACCTACTGATTACCACGTTATCTAGGCTCAGTGACGAGTCGTAGTTTCGGCCAAAATGCGCATTCTTGCGTATTTTGTAACCAAACTACTCATGGGCATCAAAGCCGTTTGTTTTAATGCCAAACCTGTTTTCTAAACTTAGTTAAGCATGTTCTAACATGCTTAGCTCGTCACGTTTAGTATAGTGCTTATATAGGGTCGTAAGGTAAGCGATCTAAACCATCGCTTATACTTTCGAACCCGACCCACTTGGTCGATCTTTAGGATCCGACCAAACATATTAGGTGACCATAGCTATAATCTTCCGAGGTTATACCTTGTGGTCGCAATGTTAGGCGTTCCATACGCGAACGACGCGTTAGGGTAGCATAAGCTACCTAAACGGGTCGTGATGGACCGTAAGCACTTAGGTTAAGTTTCATTTTAGTATGTAGGCTTTGTTAAACCATAATACACGAGTCTCCATACTCGTTTGGTTTACGAACCCGCGTACTATCCGATCCGTCCGATTTGATCCGGTATATTAACATAGCTACCTATTAGGTGCCGTTTGATATCCCGTGATCTTCAGCATTACCTGGTTATTATACAAGGAATTCAAAGCAATCTCAGGTGAGTACATTGAACCCCTCTTTTACTGTTTTCCAAACTGTTTTGGGGTGAAACACATGTGCCTATCTGTTACTTTCATGCTTTCCCGTTTTTCACATCATATACTTGCTATGTTCGATAGTACATATATAGTACATGATTTCATTGTGTTTATGCTATGTATGCACATTGTGTGCGTACTTAGTACATCGCTTTACATTACATGCTATGTATGCCCATTGTGTGCGTACTTAGTACATCGCTTTACATTACATGCTATGTATGCCCATTGTGTGCGTACTTAGTACATTGCTTTACATTACATGCTATGTATGCCCATTGTGTGCGTACTTAGTACATTGCTTTACATTACATGCTATGTACGCCCATTGTGTGCATACGTAGTACATTGTTTCACATTGCATTTCTGTTGCATATGCTCATCCAGCATATGAACGCATTACACTACATTTTGAGCCGTTGTACTCTACAATGCATTTCATGCTACGTACGCCCATTGTGTGCATACGTAGTACATTGTTTCACATTGCATTTCTGTTGCATATGCTCATCCAGCATATGAACACATTATGCTACATTTTGAACCGTTGTGACCATTTGACTATGTGAACCGTCTAAACCCGTTTGATTATATGAACCGTTTGTAACCATTGAACCGTGTGAACCAGTTGTATCCGTTGGCATGGTTTACATTTGACAATAGACATTTGACTATACATGAACATTTCTACCGTTGTTAAACATTTCATCTTGATAGTTTGGTTTGAGTAAATGGTTAAGTAACGAGGCGTGTGTAATATGATACAAGCATGGTGGATACGCCGCTGGTACTTCCTATATATAAGTGTTTGTATGGTATTACATATCGTAGCGTTATTTGAATCATTTCAATTTGAGACATATGACATTTTATACAAACAACACACTTTTCACGAGACATTGTTTTACAAACGACTTATCGTATACAAACTCATTTTACATGGTTACCCGTTTAAACCATACAGTGTTCTCTTATTTATACATATCATTTGATCTTACCGTTTTTCAAATGATTTACAAGACAAAGCAAAATACGAGGTTCATGACTAAACATTTTCTCAAACATAAGTCATGAATTCCGTTTTCACAAAACCAATGTATCTCACAGGCATTTTTATGCTGACGTACCTATTTTCACATGTGTTTTCAGGAGACGATGCGTAGTTCTTATCAAGACATACATAGGCGGACCTGTGCCTTAGTAACTTAAAACAAGACAAGAACTAGTTAGTTTATGTTATGTACTCTTTGGTTCTTGTTTAAACAATGTAAACTTTCATTTTTGATTAATAAAACGAAACTTCAATTGCCATGGATTTGAAACAATTGATTCTGTTACAACACTCCCCGATGTTTCCGCCACGTTTTGTATGTTCTACGTGGTCGGGGTGTGACAGAAAAGATGGTATCAGAGCCAATGGTTATAGGGAATTAGGTTATTAGTAATGCTTTGACCTAGTCTATAACCTTCCTAGGACCCTAACGCGAGTTTACTTGCGTTTAGTCATAAAACAATACTGTCGCCTATCCTTAGGCGACGACCACAACAAGAACATAAATTTCAAAACAGCTTTGAAAACTAATCATCTGTTCTAGGATGATTGATTACTAGGTTTTGAACCCTCTGTTATAAGGTTTTGAACCCCATTGAATTTTCAAAACTCTCATCAAAGTTTTGGGTCCTAAGTAGTGTGAACACGTGCAAACTGGAAGAGTGGATGCCTGTACCCTGGGTTTTCTGTCTAAGGTTAGAGTGTTCGTACAAATCCACATAATCAGACCAGTCACTCTTACCTGGGAACTCTTGGGGTGAGTGTCCACTTATAGGCGAGCATGTCTTCGCGATACACTATGAGGATTTAATTGCTTTAATTCAGCCTTGGTGTTGTTTGTTTGCTTCATGATTCAAACAAATGACCATCAACCGTGATTATGGTCAGTAATGGTAACATCCTATTCTTACCCAATACCATTTTATTTGTTTCCTTTCATGTTTTCCTCTTTTAGAATGCCTCCTCGACGCGAACACCAGATAGCAACTGCCGAGCTGGCAGAAATTATTGCGCAGCAGATGGCTGCTCAATTCCCAAATCTCTTTGCTCAATGGAACCAAGCCAACAACAACAACAACAATGGTACATGCAATTTCAAGAACTTTAACTCGGCTAAACCACTCAAGTTTAGTGGTTCTGAGGGAGCAACTGGGCTTCTTCAATGGTTCGAGAGCATCGAGAATACCTTTCGCCACGTGCAGTGTCCGGAAAATCGCAAGGTCGAGTTTTCTTCGAGCGTGTTTCAGAAGAGGGCTCTTACATGGTGGAACGGGGTAATGAGAGACCGTGGTGCAGATGTTGCTCTAGCACAAACATGGGCTGAACTGAGAGCTCTTATGATGAGAGAGTTTTGTCCTCGTCATGAATAACGAGCGTTGGAGAAGGAGTTTGATGATTTGAAACAAGATAGTGGCGAACACAGGGTATATACCGATAGATTTGAGGAGTTGAGTCTACTTTGCCCAACTATGGTCGCCCCACTCGACAAGGCTATCGAAAGGTACATCGACGGCCTGCCTGACTCGGTACAAGACATTGTCATTGGTAGCAACCCTACCACACTCCGTCAGGCCATTGAGCTATCTGCAACCTTGACTGAATCGCAGATCAGAAAGCATAAACTTTTTCGAAAAGGTGACAAGAAATCAGCCGGGGAATCGAACCCAATCGAGGAATCAAAGACCATGGATGAACAGACTGAATCTCCTAAGAAGTCAAGGAAGCGAAAGGCTTCTCAGAACTTCGCCGTGGTCGCCCACAATGGTCAAGCCGTCCCCAACCAACCAGCTCAACCCCCTACTAGAAAACCATATAATGGAACTGCACCTTTGTGCAACCAATGTGGCCTCCATCATCATGCCAATGTACAGTGCCGCAAATGCCAAACTTGTGGGCTTATAGGCCACACAACAAGAGTCTGCCCAGCTGCAGCTGCACCAAACCAAGCTGGCAACAATCCTGCTCAAGGTCGCTTTCTACCAGGCTCTTGTTTCAACTGTGGCGAGATGGGTCATTTCCAAAGAAATTGCCCGAAGCTTGCTAATGCAAATCCAGCACAGGGATGAGCAACTGACTGACTAGAAGACAACATCATTTAGAAATAATCATGTCTTATGTATTAGTTTCTTTTGTTGTCAAGATCCAAGGAACAGTTGATATCGTTGTTTATAAATAAATCTTTCATTTACATTGCAATGTATTTGTGTGGTTACATGTATAAACGACATATCCCTTTACAATACCGGCAATCAAGAAACCGTATTCCTTGAAGAACAAACTACCCCCAAAATTCCCCCATTCTATAATCACTTGCGTCTTCCACAAAATTCCTAAGTACCCGTTCTTCTAAGGAAAAGAAGTACAAAGCGCAAGTTACAACACAAGACGAATGCCCAAGGTACCACTATAAACCCGTGATAGGGTGCCTAAGGAATTCCAGTAAGTCTTTGATTGTTGTATATCTTCATTCGAATGAGGTGATTCTTTGTAATCAAAAATCGAACTTTGGGAAATCTGTCTATCTTCTCAGATAGATTCCAGTGAACATTGAGACCCGTCGATTGGTTTCCACATCCGTATTCAATCAATAACAAGTTAATAACAAATTATAATCAAGTTAAACAATTATGTGACTGTGTGCTTATGTGTTTCCTTATGTGTTGTTGTGTGATCCAAATCATGTTATCCAAATCCTCGTAGAATCTTACATATCCGTATACAAGAGATTCATAGTAGGATACCCAAAGGTATTACTTAAACTCCTCAATGGACTTCTATGATATAGTTAAGTCCCACGGATTATAAAGTACTACTTCATAATTAGACCCCTTGAGTGGTCTAGCTAAACAGATTCATCCAAAAATCTGGCTAGGGATATCATGTGATGATATAGCTGAAGGGACTCCTTGGTGGCCTGAATAAGAAGATCCCCTGTCGATCTAATTAAAAGGGAATCGATGGAAGTCTATTCACCCTCATCACAAGTTTGATATCTCTCCCCAAAACATTACAAAACAAACTGTGCGGACTGTGCAAGGGATTACGTAATTATGGATGCATACATAATTATGGAATTTAGTGCACAGAAATCACAGCAAGTTCTGTCATGTTTCTAGAGTTAACCCTATTCATTTCCAATTCTGATGAAGCATCCGTTGAGGAAAAATGAACTAGCTATTCATTTTTCACTTCTGAAGAATATCCGTTGAGGAAATGAATATCCGTTTATCCTTCATTTCCAAATCTGAAGAATACCCGTCGAGGAAAATGACTCCGTTAGTTCATTTTCGTTTCTGAAGATTATCCGTTGAGGAAATGAATATCCGTTGTGTAATACTTCATTTCCAACTCTGAGGAAACAACCGTTGAAGATGACCCCGTTTGTTCATTTTCGTTTCTGAAGATTATCCGTTGAGGAAATGAATATCCGTTGTGTAATCCTTCATTTCCAACTCTGAGGAAGCAACCGTTGAAGATGACCCCGTTTGTTCATTTTCGTTTCTGAAGATTATCCGTTGAGGAAATGAATATCCGTTGTGTAATCCTTCATTTCCAAATCTGAAGAATACCCGTCGAGGAAAATGACTCCGTTAGTTCATTTTCGTTTCTGAAGATTATCCGTTGAGGAAATGAATATCCGTTGTGTAATCCTTCATTTCCAACTCTGAGGAAGCAACCGTTGAAGATGACCCCGTTTGTTCATTTTCGTTTCTGAAGATTATCCGTTGAGGAAATGAATATCCGTTGTGTAATCCTTCATTTCCAACTCTGAGGAAGCAACCGTTGAAGATGACCCCGTTTGTTCATTTTCGTTTCTGAAGATTATCCGTTGAGGAAATGAATATCCGTTGTGTAATCCTTCATTTCCAACTCTGAGGAAGCAACCGTTGAAGATGACCCTGTTTGTTCATTTTCGTTTCTGAAGATTATCCGTTGAGGAAATGAATATCCGTTGTGTAATCCTTCATTTCCAATTCTGATGAAGCAACCAATGAAAATGACCCGTCTGTTCATTTTCGTTTCGGAAGAATGACCGTTAAGGAAATGACAAGATATTGCCTTACATATCATTGGTGGTTATTTGGCAAATTCACAAATAGACTCCTACGAATAAATTTCGGGACGAAATTTCCTAAAGTAGGGGAGACTGTGACACCTGTGTCACCGCGACCATCAAACAAATACCAAGCCGATGAAATATTGTATTTCATACTTGGGATCTTGTATAAATATGTGTATGTTTTGCACATATCAATTATTGTTCAATTTCAAACTCTACATTGCTTTCTAGAGCATTATGCGCAAACTGGTGCGTAAACGTACTCAGTTGAATGCGACAAATACTCCGGAACATCAACATATACTCAACGTACCTTAAATAACCTTTACATAACTTAGAAATAAGTTTTGAAGGCTTTGGTATAGCAAAAACAAGTTAATTCGCTTACAGGGACTAAACTTGACAAACTGCGAAAGTATGCCAATTGGAACTGTAACGAACATTCCGGAACATGTCCATAAGTTAAACATACCATAAATATCCTTTACATAGCTTAGAAATAGGCTTTGAGAGGTTTTGGTATGATAAAACAAACTTTTGGATCATTCAGGGACTAAAAATGTCAAAAAGTGCATAAGTTGCACTTTCGCGCATAACTTACGTTCTGAATACATCCGGACACCCAAAAATTTATGTAAGCATCCTTATATTATGCCTTAGTGTTTGGCATGAGAAAAATCCATTCGTCGCTTCATTTGGATCGTCTTTCGCGCTTATGCGCATTCCGTCGTAATTAAGCGAACATCGCGATCGTACGGCCAAACGAACCGACATCCGGAATATTTTTGAGCATATTTCAAGTCCCCTACACTTTAACTTCATCCTAGAGCCTTGAAATGAGGTTAACGGGGCTTAAACGTGCCAAAAATGGGCCAAATTACGCGTTTCTGAAGTGCAGGGACCAAAATTGAAAATTCTCGTCTGGGAACCTTAGGCGGGGCGCGTAAGGATTTGCCAAATCCTTAGGCGGGCCGCGTGAGGATGTCTGACAGAAAGATTTGCATTTAATGCAGAATCTGGCCTTTCGTTCGATCAAGAGGCGATGCCCTTTCACCTTAATAAAAGCCAAGAGACAATATCTGACATCCCACAAGAAATTGACAAGTGTTCGCTCGAGATCGCGGCACGTTATTCGATAAACGATCCTAACGGTTCCACTTTTCCTATAAATACCCCCCCCCCCTTTGTGTAAAAACCCACAAAATCAGATCTAAATGCTCTAAGTTGATGCCTTTGCTTCATACCTGAGCTATTAGATCTTGATTAGCACTCGGGGACCCTCCGTAAGTCTTCTTTCGCTCTTTTATTCGCTTTGCGAGTCCGAAAATCAACGTTTTGTTGACTTTCTGCATTGGCCAGCTTTTGGTCGATGTGAAGTTCATGGAACTTCATAACGTGAGCGTGATCACGATGGTTATGGTCCATAGTGACCATACCTACTGATTACCACGTTATCTAGGCTCAGTGACGAGTCGTAGTTTCGGCCAAAATGCGCATTCTTGCGTATTTTGTAACCAAACTACTCATGGGCATCAAAGCCGTTTGTTTTAATGCTAAACCTGTTTTCTAAACTTAGTTAAGCATGTTCTAACATGCTTAGCTCGTCACGTTTAGTATAGTGCTTATATAGGGTCGTAAGGTAAGCGATCTAAACCATCGCTTATACTTTCGAACCCGACCCACTTGGTCGATCTTTAGGATCCGACCAAACATATTAGGTGACCATAGCTATAATCTTCCGAGGTTATACCTTGTGGTCGCAATGTTAGGCGTTCCATACGCGTTCTACGCGAACGACGCGTTAGGGTAGCATAAGCTACCTAAACGGGTCGTGATGGACCGTAAGCACTTAGGTTAAGTTTCATTTTAGTATGTAGGCTTTGTTAAACCATAATACACGAGTCTCCATACTCGTTTGGTTTACTAACCCGCGTACTATCCGATCCGTCCGATTTGATCCGGTATATTAACATAGCTACCTATTAGGTGCCGTTTGATATCCCGTGATCTTCAGCATTACCTGGTTATTATACAAGGAATTCAAAGCAATCTCAGGTGAGTACATTGAACCCCTCTTTTACTGTTTTCCAAACTGTTTTGGGGTGAAATACATGTGCCTATCTGTTACTTTCATGCTTTCCCGTTTTTCACATCATATACTTGCTATGTTCGATAGTACATATATAGTACATGATTTCATTGTGTTTATGCTATGTATGCACATTGTGTGCGTACTTAGTACATCGCTTTACATTACATGCTATGTATGCCCATTGTGTGCGTACTTAGTACATCGCTTTACATTACATGCTATGTATGCCCATTGTGTGCGTACTTAGTACATTGCTTTACATTACATGCTATGTATGCCCATTGTGTGCGTACTTAGTACATTGCTTTACATTACATGCTATGTACGCCCATTGTGTGCATACGTAGTACATTGTTTCACATTGCATTTCTGTTGCATATGCTCATCCAGCATATGAACGCATTACACTACATTTTGAGCCGTTGTACTCTACAATGCATTTCATGCTACGTACGCCCATTGTGTGCATACGTAGTACATTGTTTCACATTGCATTTCTGTTGCATATGCTCATCCAGCATATGAACACATTATGCTACATTTTGAACCGTTGTGACCATTAGACTATGTGAACCGTCTAAACCCGTTTGATTATATGAACCGTTTGTAACCATTTAACCGTGTGAACCAGTTGTATCCGTTGGCATGGTTTACATTTGACAATAGACATTTGACTATACATGAACATTTCTACCGTTGTTAAACATTTCATCTTGATAGTTTGGTTTGAGTAAGTGGTTAAGTAATGAGGCGTGTGTAATATGATACAAGCATGGTGGATACGCCGCTGGTACTTCCTATATATAAGTGTTTGTATGGTATTACATATCGTAGCGTTATTTGAATCATTTCAATTTGAGACATATGACATTTTATACAAACAACACACTTTTCACGAGACATTGTTTTACAAACGACTTATCGTATACAAACTCATTTTACATGGTTACCCGTTTAAACCATACAGTGTTCTCTTATTTATACATATCATTTGATCTTACCGTTTTTCAAATGATTTACAAGACAAAGCAAAATACGAGGTTCATGACTAAACATTTTCTCAAACATAAGTCATGAATTCCGTTTTCACAAAACCAATGTATCTCACAGGCATTTTTATGCTGACGTACCTATTTTCACATGTGTTTTCAGGAGACGATGCGTAGTTCTTATCAAGACATACATAGGCGGACCTGTGCCTTAGTAACTTAAAACAAGACAAGAACTAGTTAGTTTATGTTATGTACTCTTTGGTTCTTGTTTAAACAATGTAAACTTTCATTTTTGATTAATAAAACGAAACTTCAATTGCCATGGATTTGAAACAATTGATTCTGTTACAACACTCCCCGATGTTTCCGCCACGTTTTGTATGTTCTACGTGGTCGGGGTGTGACATTTCGGCCCAAGCTTGGTTTTCGCCCATTAAGTGATTTCGCTTGGTGATCTGTAACTGTGTATCCCGTATGTTAAATTGTTACTTGGTTAGCTCTGTTAGATTCAACTCTGTTAGTTGATAAATCATGTTAAATTGATTAACGTAGTTAAGTTAACCTTATTAACCAAGTTATATGTGTTAACTCTGTTGAGTAACTAATGCTATTAGTTTGCTAAATAACACTGTTTGTTTGTTAAAAACCGTAAAGGGGTTAACTCTGTTAAGTTAAGCACGCAACCCTGTTAAATATGTAACTCAGTTAAAGGTGTTGATCCCATTAATCTTGTTGACCTTGTTAAGTTTTGATATTGCTAAACCTGTTAATTGATTTAACTGCTTACGTGATATACGATATTAATTAATAAGCACCTTATGACATATATTTGCCTGTGAAACATTTCGAGTTCGAAACTGATTATACATACGTGCGTACTATAGGTCGTGATTGATTAACTGTGAGCGTGTGTATTTCTTTAGCATACCGAGCAAACCCAAGGTGAGTTCACACAGCCAAGGCATGGGTTCCCGGGTGGGAATGGGATTTGATGGATTATTGTGTATACTCAGATGGTAGAACCTAACGAATACGAACCGACTAGACTAGTAACACCTTTTGAACTGATCTTCGCACACCTGCCAAGGGTTGGCCGCGATATTATGACTGACTTCGCACACCTGCCTTAGGAAGGCCGCGAACTGAACCTACTAATCTTCGCACACCTGCCTGGTAGGCCGCGATACAAATAAACCTAGTCTAGAATACTTGGGAGGAACATCCCCTAACATCTTCGCATACCTACCTGGGAGGCCGCGATGGAAATATGATACATGATATAAACGAATGAACATACTACTACTCACACTATACTATTACTGAACTGTTAACTGTGAACTCGCTCAACTAGTTGTTGACTCTCTGCTGCATGCCTTGCAGGACCTTAGGTACTTATGGAGCTTGCACAAGGAGGAGCGGGTCGTTGTGGGATTTGGGTGTGTGACAGATTGGTATCAGAGCCATTGGTTATAGAGAACTTGGTTTTAATATGGGAAAAACGTTTTTATTAAAACTAGACTATAACCAGAACAGTGCTCTCAACGATTCACAACGACGCTTCGCTCCACGTGGAAGACTCGACATCCTAGGTAATAAGGTTTATGTTTATTACCTGCTTGCTAGAACTGCTTAGAACTTTGCTCGTAGTATGCTAGATTACATCGCTTACTATACGTCGTTACATGAGAACCCTTGTGTGCTTACACTCTTCTGTCATCGCCCTATTCGCGAACCTCTCTAACTCATGTTGCATTTGCTATGAAGATCATGTCTGGACGAATTAACATGACTCAAGCCCAGCTAGAGGCTCTCGTTCAAGCTCAAGTTGCTGCGGCACTTGCAGCTGCTCAAGCAGGTAGTATACCCTGCAGTATAGACACACAATAGGATCTTTAGATCCTACATTAACTCTCGTATTTAACTTTGTCCTATTCGTGCACAATAGGTCAACACGCGCAGCAGCCTGTTTGCACTTTCAAGAACTTCATGGACTGTCGTCCAAGCTCATTCAGTGGCACCGAGGGGGCAGTGGGACTCCTCCGTTGGTTTGAGAAGCTAGAGTCAGTGTTTGAAATGTGCGAATGCCCTGAGGCTCGCAGGGTCAAGTATGCCACTGGTACGTTGGAAGGGATTGCGGTCACCTGGTGGAACGCGCAAGTACAGATCCTAGGGTTGGCAGCTGCTAACGCCACACCTTGGGAGGATTTCAAGGAATTGATTAAGCGTGAGTACTGCACGCGAGACGACATTCACAAGTTGGAGAATGAGCTATACAACTTGAAGATGACGGGGTCAGAGATTGAGGCTTACACGAAACGGTCAAATGAACTGGCTATCTTATGTCCAACGATGATGGACCCCCAGTTAAACGCATTGAGTTGTATCTCAAGGGGCTTGCGCCAGAGATTCAGAGCCACGTGACGTCGGCTAACCTCAACAATATCCAAGACATTCAGCGTCTTGCCCACCGACTCACCGATCAGGCAGTTGATCAGAACAAGCTGCCAAAACGCATCAGTGCTACCACTACTGCCACTACTACTCCAGCTACTACTTCTGCCACACCCAGCGAGAACAAAAGAAAGTGGGATGGGGATTCCAACAGGGGATCAGTTTCTGCTCAGTCTCAAGCACAGCAGCGTCACACCAACGATTACCAGAGTCCGAATAAGCAATCATCGGGCAGTCAGGGGCAAAGTGGTTATAGGGGAACTCACCCGTGGTGTAGCAGGTGCAACAAACACCACAGTGGAAAGTGTCGCAGGGAACGTTGTCAAAGATTCCTCAAGCTGGGTCATGAGGCAAAGGATTGTAGAAGCTCACGGCCAGCAAATCAGAACCAGCAACTCCCACTGCCAGCTCCACAGAATCAGCAGCAGCAGCCACAGCGTGGAAACCGGGATGTTTCCAGTGTGGGGCTGAAGGCCACTACAAACGTGATTGCCCTCAACTGAACCAGAACCAGAATCGCAACAACAACAATCAGGGCAACGGGAACAACAACAACAACGGGGGAAACAACAATAACAATGGCAACGAAGCTCGTGGTCGTATGTTCGTGCTAGGTCGGGGTGACGTAGTGAATGATCCCAATGTGGTTATGGGTAAGTTTCTTCTCGACGATATTTATGTTACTGTCTTATTTGATTCAGGTGCTGATACAAGTTATATGTCATTGAAAATGAGTAAATTGTTAAAACGTACACCAACACCCCCTAAACACCAAACACGTCGTAGAGTTAGCAAATGGTAAAAGTGTAGAAGCCGCACATGTAATCAAGGATTGTAGCATCGTTTTAGCTGGTCAGACATTCTCGATTGATCTTATACCCATCGTTTTGGGTAGCTTCGACATTGTCATCGGTATGGATTGGTTATCCGAACATCACGCAGAGATCTTATGCAAGGAAAAGGTTATTCGTATTCCTCGCGCTAGGCAAGAACCTCTTGAAGTACAAGGTGACAAGAGTGGTGTTGTGGTTGGCATCATCTCTTTCTTAAAAGCACAGAAATGTTTACGAAAGGGGCACACTGCAATTCTGGCACTTGTCACTGACACATCAGCAAAGGAAAAGAAGCTGGAGGATATTCCAGTTGTACGTGACTTCCCTCAGGTGTTTCCTGAAGATTTACCCGGTTTACCGCCTCATTGCCAAGTCGAGTTCCAGATTGAGTTAGCTCCTAGAGCAGCACCGATAGCCCGCGCACCGTATCGTTTAGCTCCAACCGAACTGGAAGAACTGTCGAAGCAGCTACAAGAGCTCTTAGAAAAGGGTTTTATTCGTCCAAGCTCTTCGCCTTGGGGAGCTCCAGTGTTATTTGTGAAGAAGAAAGACGGTACGTTCAGAATGTTCATCGACTACCGTGAACTGAACAAGGTAACGGTGAACAACCGTTATCCTCTTCCGCGCATCGACGACTTATTCGACCAGTTGCAAGGGTCGTGCTATTACTCCAAGATAGACTTAAGGTCAGGTTATCATCAGCTGAGAGTCCGGGATGAGGACGTCTCTAAAACCGCTTTCAGAACTCGTTACGGTCACTACGAGTTTCTTGTCATGCCATTCGGGTTAACGAACGCGCCTGCCGTATTTACGGATCTTATGAACAGGGTGTGTAAACCCTATCTTGACAAGTTCGTCATTGTCTTCATCGACGACATCCTGATCTACTCCAAGAGTCAGGAGGAACACGAGCAGCACTTACGTCTTATCTTGGAACTCCTTCGAAAGGAACAGCTGTACGCCAAGTTTTCAAAATGTGACTTCTGGCTTCGTGAAGTCCACTTCTTAGGCCATGTGGTGAACATGGATGGGATTCATGTCGATCCATCCAAGGCAGATTCGATCAGAAACTGGCCTGCACCGCGTACACCAACGGAAATACGCCAATTCTTGGGTTTGGCGGGTTACTACAGACGGTTCATCAAAGACTTCTCCAAAATCGCTCAACCGCTCACTATGCTGACACAGAAGGGTGTCACCTACCGTTGGGGAGATTCCCAGGAAACCGCTTTTCAGTACCTAAAGGATAGGCTTTGCAGCGCACCTATTCTCTCATTGCCAGAGGGCACAGATGACTTCGTGGTTTATTGTGACGCATCGATACAGGGTCTTGGTTGCGTATTGATGCAACGGGATAAGGTTATTGCTTACGCTTCGCGGCAACTCAAGATTCATGAACGGAACTACACGACGCACGATTTAGAGATGGGAGCCGTTGTTTTTGCGCTTAAGATATGGCGGCACTACCTGTACGGTACCAGGTGCACGATTTACACCGATCACAGGAGTCTCGAGCATATTCTTAAGCAAAAGGATTTGAACATGCGTCAACGGAGATGGGTTGAACTACTGAACGACTACGAATGCGCCATCAAGTATCATCTAGGCAAGGCCAATGTTGTGGCCGACGCCCTCAGTCGAAAGGACACCCTACCTAAGCGCGTGCGAGCGCTACAGCTTATTATTCAGTCCAGTCTTCCTGCACAGATACGAGCTGCTCAGATAGAAGCATTGAAACCCGAGAACGTCATGGCTGAAGCCTTACGCGGTTCAAGGCAACGAATGGAACAAAAGGAAGACGGCGCCTACTATGTAACGGGGCGTATTTGGGTCCCACTCTATGGCGGTTTACGAGAACTTGTGATGGACGAAGCACACAAGTCTCGCTACTCGGTACATCCAGGGTCGGATAAAATGTACCACGACATCAAAACAACATATTGGTGGCCTAGCATGAAGGCCCACATCGCTACTTACGTCGGCAAGTGTTTGACATGTGCAAGGGTCAAGGTGGAGTATCAGAAACCAGCGGGCCTACTTCAACAACCCAGGATACCACAATGGAAATGGGAAGAAATTTCCATGGATTTCGTTACGGGCTTACCTAGATCTCAGCGTGGGAACGATACGATATGGGTGATCATGGATCGACTCACCAAGTCTGCACACTTCCTGGCTATAAAAGAAACGGATAAGTTCTCCACTCTCGCAGACATCTATCTTAAAGAAGTTGTTTCAAGGCACGGGGTGCCCATCTCCATCATTTCAGATCGGGACGCACGATTCACGTCAGAGCTATGGCAAGCGATGCACAAATATTTTGGCTCACGTTTAGACATGAGCACAGCATATCATCCTCAGACGGATGGGCAGTCTGAACGTACGATCCAAACTCTAGAAGACATGCTTCGAGCATGTGTCATCGATTTCGGCAACGGCTGGGAAAAGCATCTCCCTTTGGTGGAGTTCTCATACAATAACAGTTATCACACCAGCATACAAGCCGCTCCATTCGAGGCATTGTACGGGCGTAAATGCCGGTCACCCCTCTGTTGGGCAGAGGTGGGGGATAGTCAGATTACGGGTCCAGAGATTGTAGTGGACGCCACAGAAAAGATTGCACAGATACAACAACGCATGGCGGCAGCACGCGACCGTCAGAAAGCCTACGCGGATAAGCGTAAAAAGCCATTGGAATTTCAGGTCGGGGACCGGGTATTACTTAAAGTCTCACCCTGGAAGGGTGTGGTACGTTTTGGCAAACGGGGCAAACTAAATCCGCGATATGTCGGACCATTTGAGATTATAGAAAGAATAGGCCCAATAGCCTACCGATTGAACCTACCAGCTGAACTCGGGGCAGTTCACAATGTCTTTCACGTGTCGAATCTGAAGAAGTGCCTGTCAGATGAGACCCTCATAATTCCTTTGCAGGAACTCACTATTGACGAGCGGTTGTAGTTTGTCGAGGAACCAGTTGAAATCATGGACCGGGATGTTAAGGTCCTCAAACACAAGAGAATCCCTCTTGTTCGAGTTCGTTGGAACTCCCGACGTGGCCCAGAGTACACCTGGGAACGCGAAGACCAAATGAAAGAAAAGTATCCCCAGTTATTCGAAAACCGTGCAACCACTGCTGAGGCTGAAGCTACTACTACAGAATTTCGGGACGAAATTCCAAATCAACGGGGGGATGATGTGACACCCCAGGAAAAGTGAACGATACAACTTACCTAGCTTCCTCAGGGAGTGTGTACCAAATTTCGGGACGAAATTTCTTTCAAGTTGGGGATAATGTGACAACTCGAGGTTGGCTTAACCTTGTACCTCTTTGTTAAGTGTGTTTTATACATTTGGGTGCACTATATTTGAATGTATGATAATATTGTCATCTGTGAATTTAATTATGTGTTTGTGAATTTAATAAACAACAAAACCCCCATAGCCGAAAACACTCATTTGAAACCCCCCCCCCTTGCGAAATCATTCTTGGTGAAAACACCTTTGTGTTTTCGTCAAAATGGTGGCCAACGAAAACAACATTTGGGCTTCGGCCCAGTAGCGATCCGATAAAGGTTTGGTTTTAAACCACGCGCAGAAATTATAACTGGTAGAAACCCTAACTACTCCACACATTCTCTCTCGTTTCCTTTGAACCTAGCGGCTGCCTTCACCTCGATTGAAATCAGATCCTCTTCGCGCGATCATTCCGTGTTTGGTTAGTGATTTATTTGCTTATGTATGATTGCAATTCTGAATGTATGCGTATATTGTTAACGTGTCTTTGACTGCGATATATCTGAGAAGTCGGCTTTGTGACTCTATGCAAACCGTGATATTGAGTTAGGGTGCCATTGTTACGAAGACTGTAATAAATAATCTTGTTTTTATTCAACTGAATGGATGATATATGGCAACATGATATAGTTTGTTGTTGTGATGAATTGATATTACTGCATGTTGGACTTGATGATCATAGCAAACATTATTGATGTTGAATGATATTTGAATCCTAACTATGATTGTATTGAGTTTTAGTAAAGTTGCATTGTATCAAGTTTCTGGTTGATCGATTATACATCAAGGCCGTCTAATCTGTTAGGTGATGATTAGGGTTGTTGTGATACGTAACTGATGATTGAAACTGACGAAAACAAGAACCACGAAAACACTTGTGTTTTCGTCACCCTTATGCCCAACGAAAACCAATAGGAGTTTTCGGCCCAAACAGTTTTCGTTCTATAAGTGTATTCGGCCCAAAAGAGTTTCCGGCCCAAAAGAGTTTTCGACCCAAGTTTGGTTTTCGGCCTAAGCTTGGTTTTCGCCCATTAAGTGATTTCGCTTGGTGATCTGTAACTGTGTATCCCGTATGTTAAATTGTTACTTGGTTAGCTCTGTTAGATTCAACTCTGTTAGTTGATAAATCAGGTTAAATTGATTAACGTAGTTAAGTTAACCTTATTAACCAAGTTATATGTGTTAACTTTGTTGAGTAACTAATGCTATTAGTTTGCTAAATAACACTGTTTGTTTGTTAAAAACCGTAAAGGGGTTAACTCTTTTAAGTTAAGCACGCAACCCTGTTAAATATGTAACTCAGTTAAAGGTGTTGATCCCATTAATCTTGTTGACCTTGTTAAGGGTTGATATTGCTAAACCTGTTAATTGATTTAACTGCTTACGTGATATACGATATTAATTACTAAGCACCTTATGACATATATTTGCCTGTGAAACATTTCGAGTTCGAAACTGATTATACATACGTGCGTACTATAGGTCGTGATTGATTAACTGTGAGCGTGTGTATTTCTTTAGCAAACCGAAGGTGAGTTCACACAGCCAAGGCATGGGTTCCCGGGTGGGAATGGGATTTGATGGATTATTGTGTATACTCAGATGGTAGAACCTAACGAATACGAACCGGCTAGACTAGTAACACCTTTTGAACTGATCTTCGCACACCTGCCAAGGGTTGGCCGCGATATTATGACTGACTTCGCACACCTACCTTAGGAAGGCCGCGAACTGAACCTACTAATCTTCGCACACCTGCCTGGTAGGCCGCGATACAAATAAACCTAGTCTAGAATACTTGGGAGGAACATCCCCTAACATCTTCGCATACCTGCCTGGGAGGCCGCGATGGAAATATGATACATGATATAAACGAATGAACATACTATTACTCACACTATACTATTACTGAACTGTTAACTGTGAACTCGCTCAACTAGTTGTTGACTCTCTGCTGCATGCCTTGCAGGACCTTAGGTACTTATGGAGCTTGCACAAGGAGGAGCGGGTCGTTGTGGGATTCGGATCGTAGACATTATGTTGAACAATTGAACTTTATACTTTACTTTGGATTTTCATTATTACACTTCCGCTATTGATACTATGTTTGGTTTGGAACATCAGTCGTATTGATTTGGGTTTTACAAACTATATTATTTATATTATGCTATGTTCAATATGATTGATGGCTTGATCCTGGTTAGTCACGCTCCCAAGCGGTGATACTCCGCAGGTGGATTTTGGGGGTGTGACATAAACTAGTTATATTTACGCATTAGTGCGCGTATAACCTTCCAGAAAGCGATTTAGAGCTTGAAATTGGAATCGAATCGAATTGAAAACTTACCAAACATAAATACACACATAATAACACAAAAACATATATAATAACACCAAAGCACATTGTTTTATTAATAATCAACATTGTTTTACAACGTACAAAGATTACAGAGCACAGTTGTCACACCATATTTGTAACACATCCTGTTATCATACCATCTTCCACTATCATACCAAACATTTAAGTCATAACACTGTTTGGACTTGTGGGAATCTTGTCTTCTCCTTTGCCTCTCATCACAAAGATTTGAATTTTGAGCATTGTGGTCAAACCTGCACCACTTATTACCAACTTTTTCTAAGTTTTGATTTTTAAATTTTTGTGATTTTTTATAAGAATTGGATGATTGAGTTGATGATCTTTTACTTTTGTTTTGAAAATTTTTAGAATTTTGATTTTGTTTTTGTTTCACATTCTTCTTAGAAGGTTTTTGCGTTGAGCATTCTCCTTTTTCAGTAGACAGACTGTAAAACAGTTTCTTAAAATTTTTCTTTTAATTTCAGAAAAATGTTCTCTTTATCATCTTTATCATAGATTTATCATCACAATCTTCAATTATGATTTTGTCATAATTTGTGACATTGTCACTTACTTGAGTTTTTTTTTTCAATGACCGGTTTTGGACGTATATCATCTGGTATTAACAACGAGGTCACAAAACCGTTCAATTACTTTTCTAAAACATCAATTTTATCTTTATCACATTCAACTAACTTTTCAAGTTGAATGACTTTCTCAAGATGAGAATTTATTTCCTTTTTTTTCAATATTATTTTTACTAAAATCATATTTTTCATTTTCTAAAATTTTTATTTGATTTTTAAAATCTTTTGCAATTTTTAATTTTTCATTTTCTAAAAACTTTATTTTATTTTAAAATTCTTTTTCATTTTCTTTTAAAAGTTTGTTCTCTAATGTCAAACTCTCCACATCTTTCAAGAGTTTGAGATTGTCTGATCTAGATTTTTCACAATTCGAGCACATCCCAGGCATCTTTACATCTACTTCTTCTTCAATCTTCACAGCTGGAATTTGATAAAGCTGCTTTTTCACATCAGGTTTGATTTGACCTTCAGCTGTTGCTGCTTTCTCCTTTTTCACAGTCTTCATCTCTTCAATCTCTTCCAGTTGACCTACACAACACCAATTATTCTTATCAGATGAACATTTCTTTTGAAAATGTTCAAGCTCTTAAATTTCCTCTTCATCATTATCACTCTCTTCATCAGATGAGCGGTCAAAAATTGGAGCATTTTTCGAAGCTTCTTTTGCTGAAATTGTTTCTTCTTCTTGCTTTATCGGAATATATTGTTGAGATTCATAATACACATATGCCAAAAATTCTTCATAATCCATGTTTTGGTGTCAAAGGTTCACAAAATACAAACTTTTCAAATGAACTGAGATCTCAAACGAAGTGACACTTGCCCACTTCATGCGGACTGGTAAGATTTCAAACGAACTGACAAAGTTCACCTCGTGCGAACTAACAAAAACACACAAACGAACTGATATCGTTCACTTCGTGCGAACTGGATCGAATCACAAACGATCTGGTCAAGTCCACTTCGTGTGAACTGAGCAGTTTCAGATCAACTCGTGCGAACAGGGTATGTAATTTCAAATGAACTGACACCTTTTCAAACGAATTGGTCCATTTAATCAAATTGAACAGGTTTTAGGTCGAATTTTAGTCTAACTTTTTCACAGATTGTTAAAAACACTGTTTCGTTTGTTATGTCTAAAAATTAGTGCATTTCAACCGTAAAATCTTGTTTAATTTTGAAAAATGTGTAAAAGAATGAGTAGAAATCAGAAATTCCCGGTGAAAACAAGCTAAAAAGGTAAGAACTCCTCCTCCTGTCTGATACCACTTGATAGGATCGAGAATCGATCTATATGTGACAACTGTGTTCTGTATTCATCGTATAATGTAAAACAATGTGGATTATCAATAAAACAATGTGCTTTGGTGTTATTGTGTGTGTGTTATTGTGTTTGAGGACTTTACAATTTGATTCGACTTCGATTTCAAGCTTTAAATCACTTTCTAGAGGAGTATACGCGAAAACTAGTGCATAAACGCAATCAGTTTAACGCAACGTATATTCCGGAACTGTGACATAATCTAAATATACCCTAAATATCCTTTACATAACTTAGAAATAAGTTCCGAAGGATTCGGTATGGCAAAAACATGTTGATTTGAACTAAAGGACTATTTACGACAAAACTGCGAAACTAACGTTGGTGACCGCCTGGATAATATTTAATTCCCAAAAATATTCTGTTATGATTAAAATTTTAATTTTAATCAGGTCCGTGTTGAAAAATATTGACAATGACATTGTTTTTCCTTTTCTGAGCTAGTTAGGGTCCCCGAACACCCTAACACCCGTTACAAAAAACTACACACTAATAACTAAATTAATCACCTAACTAAACTAAATATCACATAACCATATCATTGAAATCAAACCAAATACCCCCCCCCCCCTTCAACCGAATCGGTCCCATATGGGATACACTCCACTAATTTTATGATTATTTTATTTATCCATGTTCCATATCTAGATTACACATTGTCTAATGGATCTTAGTGAAATGTGGTTTATAAGAAGGCATGAGGGATAACCATATCATTCACTCCAACACTTAACAAAAATCTCATCTCTCCCTCTCCTCTTATTCTCGGCCGAGAGCTTCCACACACCCACCACCACTTTCAAGTTTCAGTCTTGTTAAACCACATACATACAAGAGTGCTAGAGTTCATACGAGGAGGCTCGGTACTTACGGAATCACAAGGACCTCTCTACATCGCTTTTATCCACCTAGTTTTCGCTTTGATTCTTCCCTAGCCTTGAGCTAGTTGTTAGTGATTCTAAACACCCTCTTGATCTTGTCTAAGGTGGTTAATAAGAGATTCAACGGGTAAAAATCGAGAACACTTAAGATCAAAGCTAAAAGTATTGTAAGAATGATAAACTTGATGGTTAAAAAGAAAATAATGGTGTAAAACTCATGAATTGTGACATCTGTGCCTCCACGGATATCGAACAAACACCCAATCAATGAAATATCGTATTTCATACTTGGGATTTGTATAAATATGTGTATCATTTGCACATATCAATATTCGTTCGATTTCGAGCTCTAAATCGCTTTTTGGAAAGTTATACGCGAACTGAAGCGTAAACATAATCAGTTTAACACGAAAAACACTCCGGAATAGTGACATAGGCTTAACATACCTTAAATAACCTTTACATAACTTAGAAATAAGTTTTGGAAGGTTTGGTGTGTCGAAATCAAGTTTATTCGCTTACAGGGACTAATTTCAACAAACTGCGAAAGTATGTCGATTCGTACTGTAACGACCATTCCAGAACATTATCATAAGTTAAAAATGCCCTAAATATCCTTTACATAAACTTATTGGTCATTCAGGGACTAAAAGCATCAAAAAGTGCACAAGTTTGCATTTTCGCGCATATCTTACGTTCTGAATGTATCCAGACATCCAAAAATTTATGTAATCATTAAAATATTATATTTTAGTGATTCGCATGATAAAATTCCATCCGTCGCTCAATTTGGATCGTTTTTACGTTCGTTACGTCTTCCGTCATAATTAACCGAACAACGCAACCGTACGACCAAACGAACTGACATCCGAGATATTTTTTAGCATGTTTTGAGTTCCCAATACTTTAAATTCATTTTAGAGCCTTGAAATGAGGTTAACGGGGCTTAAACGTGTTCCCCAATCAGTCTATAACAAGTGTATGGCCTAGATCATTCCCTCTTCTCCAAGAAATGATCTTAATGGTTTTACAAAACTATATATAGGCCATGCTTTCTTTCCATTCTCCTTGCATTTGGTCTGAGATTTCTCTAAGTGGTTGTGATATTTCACTTCCTACCTGAGAAAACTTGGAACCAAATCTATTTGGACCCTTTGTAAGTCCTCTTTCATTCTTTTATTGCTTTCCTAGCTCGAAAGTCAAACTCAGCTTTGACCACGAGTTGGTCAATGAGAAGATCATTTGAACTTCGCAACGTGAGTTTAATCACGATGCTTATTTAGGCGTATTTTGCAACCAAACTACTTTAGGTATCAAAACACTTTGTTTTGATATCAAAACCTGTTTTCTAACTTAGTTAAGCATGTTTTAACATGCTTAACTCGTCACTTTTAGTTTAGTGCTTGTTTAGAGTCGTAAGTCAAGCGGTCTAAACCACCGCTTAGACTTTCGAACTCGACCCGTTTGGTCGATCTTTAGGATCCGACCAAACATGTTTAGTGACCATAGTTGCATAGGGAATAACCCTCCGAGGTTATACCTTATGGTCACCGAGTTTAAGTAGTTTTATGATAGGTAAATTATATGCCTTAGGTAAATTACCAAAATGCCCTTTTCATGGATAATTGGACTCTAAGCATATGTAACCTAACTTTTGTCACCTAAGCTGATTATGCAACTTATTTAAACATGTTTAGGCATATAATACTTGTCATAGGACTAGTTAGACGTCTCGAACGCGCGTTTGCGCGCACGACGTGTTAAAGTAGCGTAAGCTACCTTAATGGGTCGTAACGGGTTGAAAGCACTTAGTTTAGGTTTCAATTTAGTATGTAGGCATTGTTAAACCATGTCATATGAGTTCCAATAACTCATTTGGTTTACAAGACCTCATCCTATCCGATCCTCCAACTTAGGTCCGGTTTATTTATATAGTTATTAGGTTGCCGATTGATTTCGTGTTCCCTCTAGCTTTGCTTGGTTGTTGTTCAAAGACCGCTAAGCATTCTCAGGCGAGTACATAGTTCCCCTATTTTATTATTTTCAATTGTTTTGGGGTGATCCATATGTGTTAAATGATTTCAATGTTTTACCGATGATTTTTGAAAACCATAGAAATGGTTTATATTAAATTAATAACGATTTTGATAAAGTGAATAAACTTGTTGGTGTAACTATATAACGAATAACATTCATTAATTTTGGCCAAACCGACCAGTATTAGGTTATGGTACCATAGGATCTGACAAATCCAGTTATCAGACTGCACCCATGGTTATGTGTGGGTTAGGTGGGTAGCGACTGAATCTGTAACTGTTAACTTACCCTTTTGTGGTTAGTTAATGCGAGATTTTTAACTTACCCTTTGGTGGTTCGTTAATGCGAGATTGGCAATAGGCGAGTCACGAAGGTTTGAATGTTATTAACCAGATGACCCAAAGTAGTTTCACTATTAAAACGAGTTAAACGATTTTGGGATGAGTTACACGATTTGAAACGAATTAAACGAGATAAACGATTTGGTTAAACGATTGGTTTTGGGATGTGATTAAATCATGGGACAGGTATAGCATGATAAAAGCATGGTAGATACGCCGCTGGTACATCTTATATATAAATGCTCTTATCATATTACATTTTGTGTTATTTTTTAGTTCACAGGGGAAAGGATTTTAAAACGATGTCATACAACGAGGTTTTTAAAATGATATAAACCATACGAGTTTTATTAACGAGTTTTTATGAGATGTTTTACAATTTGATTTGATAAAATAAATGTTTTGGGTTAAGAATCATGGCTACGAAATTTTATAACAAACTATAACCAATTTGATTTGAGTTGGTTATATATGTTGCAATACACTTTTCAAACACAAGGTTTGTATTTTGACTCTTGTAGTCTAACGAGGTACTTCAACATATAAACTAGCCATGCATCCGACATTCTCATAAAACCTATATACTCGCGAGCATTTCTTTGCTGACTTTGTTTTCACATATGTTTCAGGTATTGTTGAACGATGTCGATTGCTAGGATGCACACTCATATAGGACTAAACGATGATAGAGTATGTTTAATTTGTTTGTTAGATTTCAAGACGATGTAAACGTTTAATGTTTAATAAAACGAAACTTCAAATTTCCGTGTGTTTTGAAACAATGATTCTGTTACAACACTCCCCGATGTTTCCGCTAGGATTTGTTGTTTTATCGTGGTCGGGGTGTGAAAGAAAAGTTGGTATCAGAGCTCATTATTATAAGGAATTAGGTTATTAGTAATGCTTTGACCTAGTCTATAACCTTCCTAGGACCCTAACACAAGATTCTTGTGTTTAGATCTTAAAACAATACCGTCACCTATCCTTAGGTGACAACCACAATAAGAACATAAATTTTGAATCCGCTTTGAAAATTAATCATCTGTTCTAGGATGATTGATTACTAGGTTTTGAAGCCTCTGTTATATGGTTTTGAACCCTTCCGGTTTGATTCATCTTTGGCTTTATGCCTTTTGAGTTTTTAAAATCTCGTCAAAGTTCAGGTCAAAATAATGTGAACACGTGCAAACTGGAAGAGTGAATGCCTGTACCCTGAGTTTTCTGTCTAAGGCTAGAGTGTTCGTACAAATCCGCAGTATCGGACCAGTCACTCTTACCTGGGAACTCTTGGGGTGAGTGTTCACTTATAGGCGAGCATGTCTTCAGTAATACATTAATATGACCCATTTACTTTGATTAATCACCGTCTCATTTGTTTGCCTTAGGTAACAAACAAATGATCGCTTTTTTATGCGTTGTCGTTCTGTTTTGATTACTCGATAGCATTTCATTCATTTCTCCCTATGTCTTCCATTTCCTCTAGAATGTCATTTCATCGCAATGCCGCTCAGATGTCCGAACAGGCTACTAAAGATGCCCAGCGAATAGGCGAAGTAATCCTGAAGACTGCTGAATTAGCTGTTGCCATGTCCCATCTCCAGGATGAAACCACCCGAGAAACATCAAAGGAAGCAGAATCCAAGCTTCGAAAAGGTCAAAGAAGCGTAAGACCTTAAAGAATCCTCCAGCCGTTGCACCAAATCAAGCAGAACCTGGTCAGGTGGCAACACCACCAGCCAAGAAGCGGTACTTGGGAACTGCTCCTTTCTGCAATCAATGCAATGGCCATCATCCGAATCAAGCACCTTGTTTCAAATATACCCACTGCGGGCGATGGGGACATTTGGTTAACATGTGCTGCTTTGTCATCCAAAACAAAGCTGTTGCAGGTCCTACTGTTACTCGAGCACCATACGAAGGAACAGCCCCTTTGTGCCTTCAGTGTAACCTCCATCACCATGCTAGTGTCAAATGCCAAATATGCTTCAAGTGTGGACTTGTTGGTCATTTGGCAAGAGACTGTCGTTCAGTCGCTATGTTAAGCCAAACTATTCAGAACCCTGTTCAACTTCAAGCAAATCTAACACAAGCTCGTTTTCCTCATGGAACTTGCTACTTCTATGACGAGATGAGTCATTTCAGGGACGAATACCCAAAGTTTGTCAATGCAAATCTGACCCACGGATGAGCATTGGGCCGATTAGAAGAAGCTGCTGTTTGAAATGATTGGAAACTTATGCTTTTGTTTCTTTTGTTGAACTCTGAAACAACCTGTTTGGTTTATAAATAAATCGTTGTTCACAACTCTATTGTACAAGTGTAGTTACATGTGTGTATGGCATACCCCTATAATACCTACACCAAAGAACTATGTTCTTTAAAAACTACTCTGGTAGTTCTCCCATCCATGTGATCGCTCATGATCTCCTCAAAAAATTCTAAGTACTCGTTTCAAGAAAACGAAGTACCGAATACAAGTGAAATTTAGAGTAATCACTTTAAATCCTTGGTTAGATAACTAAGGGTATTACCTTTTCGATCTTGTACTCAACCTCCAAATTCTGCTTCATATGTCACCTTGGCAGATCTAGCACCTCAACTTCATGAGGATTCTACCTCGTGCGTCGACTTAAGCACGTCTAGTGCAAGGTTTCGAAGCATCTCCTGCTATTCGAATTCCAAAATCCATATAGGATCTTATTATCTTCAATAAGATCCGTGTGGATGATTATCGCTCAAATCGGATCCCTTGATTGGATTCTTTGTACGCCTTAATACGTACATTACAATTCAATAAGGACAAGCCGAATTCCTATCAAGATCTCTCTATATTCATAGTTAGATTTTTGAAGATGTTTAAAGTGCCAAATGAAATCCATGGATTGGATTCCTGGTATGCTTTAATTACCCGTGTCCAAAGATAACAAATTAAAGGTCAAGTTAAACGATTATGTGATTATGTGTTTCTTTTATGTTTTTGTAATCCGAGTTATGTGTTATCCAAAGGTACTGTCTTAAATCCTTAATGGGCTTCTACGTAATAGTTAAGACCCTTGGATTATAAGTACCATTCCATAATTCAAAGGAGACCCTTTGGGTGGTCTAGGAAAAAGATTGATTCAAATCTGGTTAAGAATGACATGTGATGATATAGCTGGAAAGACTCCTTGGTGGTCTGTTTTAAAAGATCATTTATTGATCTAAAGGACTCTATGGTGGTCTAGTCACACTCATCACAGGTTTGTTTATTGGGTCTTCCCTACACATTATAAAGTGCACTGTGTGGACTATGCAAGGAATTGCGTAATTATAGATGCATACATAATTATGAAATTTTGTGCACAGAAACCACAGTAAGAATTATCATGTGCAAGAACCGATAGTGGCAACAATAACGGAACGTGAACAATGTAATGGAGGTACGATGGATGCACCAATGACACTTCATATACTTGTATATAAATGTCCCTCTTATATTGTAAACATAATGTTATTAAAGTTACTAGAAGTTCAGAACCCTAACCAGTGTTGTCTTATCTTTTCGACTTTATGTTTCGAAATGCCTAACTTGTCTCAAAGTCAAGGCTGAATATCAACGACCTTCTGGTTTGTTTGTACAACCAGAGATACCGGTTTGAAAGTGGGAGAACGTTGCTATGGATCTCATCACTAAATTACCGCGTACATCTAAAGGTCACGATGTTATATGGGTTGTTATCGATCGATTAACAAAGACAGCTCATTTTATTTCGACTGGCGAAGATCTATCTGCTGATAAACTTGCACCCCGATATGTTAGACCATTTAAGTTATTGAAAGAGTTGGAAAGGTTGCCTATCGACTAGAGCTGCCTCCAAAGCTTGGAAATATTCATCCGACTTTTCACATGTCCAAAATGCGAAAGTGTTTAGCTGACGCTGATCTTTACATTCTTCTCGACGAAATCCGAATCGATGAAACGATACACTTTATCGAGAAACCTGTGGAGATAGTGGAACGTACAATAGAAGAACAAACGGATTCGTTTGGTCAGGATTCGCTGGGAATCTAAGCGTGGCCCAGAATTTACTTGGGAATGTGAGGACCAAATGAAGGCAAAACATCCGCAATTGTTCTCACAAAGTTCCCTCTAGTTAAAATTTCGGGATGAAATTTCCTGAAGTAGGGGAGACTGTGATATCTGTGCCTCCACGGCCATCGAACAAACACCAAATCAATGAAATATCGTATTTCATACTTGGGATTTGTATAAATATGTGTATCATTTGCACATATCAATTCTTGTTCGATTTCGAGCTCTAAATCGCTTTCTATAAAGTTATACGCGAACTGATGCGTAAACGTAATCAATTTAACACGACAAACACTCCAGAATAGTGACATAGGCTTAACATACCTTAAATAACCTTTACATAACTTAGAAATAAGTTTTGGAAGGTTTGGTGTGTCGAAATCAAGTTTATTCGCTTACAGGGACTAATTTCAACAAACTACGAAAGTATGCCGATTCGTACTGTTACGAACATTCCGGAACTTTATCATAAGTTATACATGCCCTAAATATCCTTTACATAGCATATAAATAGGCTTTGAGGTGTTTGGTGTGCAAAAATAAACTTATTGGTCATTCAGGGACTAAAAGCGTCAAAAAGTGCACAAGTTTGCATTTTCGCGCATATCTTACGTTCTGGATATATCCGGACATCCAAAAATTTATGTAATCATTAAAATATTATATTTTAGTGATTGGCATGATAAAATTCCATCCGTCACTCAATTTGGATCGTTTCTGCGTTCGTTACGACTTCCGTCGTAATTAACCGAACAACGCAACCGTACGACCAAACGAACCGACATCCTAGATATTTTTGAGCATGTTTTGAGTTCCCAATACTTTAAATTCATTTTAGAGCCTTGAAATGAGGTTAACGGGGCTTAAATGTGTCAAAAATGGCCCAAAATGCAAGTTTATAAGCTGCATGGACTCAAATTGTCAATCTGCCAAAGTTGGCCAGGCGGCCTGTGACACCTGTCTCACTTCAACCATCAAACAAATGCCAAACAAATGAAATATTTTATTTCATACTTGGGATTTGTAAAAATATGTGTATCATTTGCACATATCAACTCTTGTTCGATTTAAGCTTTAAATCGCTTTCTAGAGGGTTATACGCGCTCTGATGCGTAAAAATGTCACACCCCGACCGCGTAAAACAACAAACCGCGGCGGAAACGTCGGGGGGTGATGCGACAGAATTATTGTTTCAACAACCATGGCAAATAAAGTTATGTATTATTAAGATTAAAGTTTTACATTGTCTTTAAGTTCAAACTAAAACTACATAATAATCGTCTTTTAAGTCACTAAGGCCCGAGTCCGCCTAAGTGTAGCACAAACATCCTTATGCATTAGCACCTGAAACACATGTAAAAATATAGGTACGTCAGCATAAAAATGCCTGTGAGATACATAGGTTTTGTTTAATGCAGATTCATGACTTATGGTTTGAAAAATATTTAACAAAATGTAGTCATGAATCTTATAAAATGTTTTCCTTTGTAAAACCATGTGAAATTCAATGAAAATCAAATGATGATGAAATGATAATGCAAGGTTAAATAAATAACCAAGTTTTTAAATGAGTTTTGTATAAAATGTGTAATGTGTAAAACGATGTTATGTCCTTGTAAAAATGATTCATGCCTTGTCCAAGTGGTTTAGATAACGCAACAATGTATTATACAATAAAAGCACTTATATATAGGAAGTACCAGCGGCGTATCCACCATGCTTTTATCATATAACACATAGCCCCGTTACATAAGTCACTTATCAATAACCAACCAAAAGGTAATGTTCAATGTTAAAATGTTCATGTACAAACCATATATAATGTCATGTGTAATATGTATCATGTATAACCAATGAAATGCACAACAAGTAGGAAATCATCTACTTAACTATGTAATGATGCTAAATGTGAAAACAAGTGTTATGTATGGTGAATAACTAGAAGTTACTCAACCCCATAGAAAATGTACAAAACAATGTTTTTGAATAAACCTAAGTTTAAATCAAATGTTATGTTTTGCAGAAAATCAATGCTTTATGATTACAAACATTTATGCAGTAATGTTAATCACATACATTCAAGCCTTGCGACTGTGGCGACAAACCTTTAAACAAATTAAAGGTTCATCTAAAGTTATGTATATCGGATTCTGTCATTCCCAACTTCCAAACAAACCTAGGAAGTCGGAAACGGGAGTTGTCAATTCCTATGGTACCATTACATACTACCGAGCGGCGTAGCTAATGTTAATGAATGTATTATTGTCCCGATTAAACATACCAAATGTCATAACCAATGTAGCATGTGAAAACCATGTACTAGGTATGCTAAGTAAACATGCCTAGTAGAAAATGTTCATGTAAAACAATGTGCTAGCATGTTAAGTAAACATCACTAAATTACCGCGTACATCTAAAGGTCACGATGTTATATGGGTTGTTATCGATCGATTAACAAAGACAGCTCATTTTATTTCGACTGGCGAAGATCTATCTGCTGATAAACTTGCACCCCGATATGTTAGACCATTTAAGTTATTGAAAGAGTTGGAAAGGTTGCCTATCGACTAGAGCTGCCTCCAAAGCTTGGAAATATTCATCCGACTTTTCACATGTCCAAAATGCGAAAGTGTTTAGCTGACGCTGATCTTTACATTCTTCTCGACGAAATCCGAATCGATGAAACGATACACTTTATCGAGAAACCTGTGGAGATAGTGGAACGCACAATAGAAGAACAAACGGATTCGTTTGGTCAGGATTCGCTGGGAATCTAAGCGTGGCCCAGAATTTACTTGGGAACGTGAGGACCAAATGAAGGCAAAACATCCGCAATTGTTCTCACAAAGTTCCCTCTAGTTAAAATTTCGGGATGAAATTTCCTGAAGTAGGGGAGACTGTGACATCTGTGCCTCCACGGCCATCGAACAAACACCAAATCAATGAAATATCGTATTTCATACTTGGGATTTGTATAAATATGTGTATCATTTGCACATATCAATTCTTGTTCGATTTCGAGCTCTAAATCGCTTTCTATAAAGTTATACGCGAACTGATGCGTAAACGTAATCAATTTAACACGACAAACACTCCAGAATAGTGACATAGGCTTAACATACCTTAAATAACCTTTACATAACTTAGAAATAAGTTTTGGAAGGTTTGGTGTGTCGAAATCAAGTTTATTCGCTTACAGGGACTAATTTCAACAAACTACGAAAGTATGCCGATTCGTACTGTTACGAACATTCCGGAACTTTATCATAAGTTATACATGCCCTAAATATCCTTTACATAGCATATAAATAGGCTTTGAGGTGTTTGGTGTGCAAAAATAAACTTATTGGTCATTCAGGGACTAAAAGCGTCAAAAAGTGCACAAGTTTGCATTTTCGCGCATATCTTACGTTATGGATATATCCGGACATCCAAAAATTTATGTAATCATTAAAATATTATATTTTAGTGATTGGCATGATAAAATTCCATCCGTCACTCAATTTGGATCGTTTCTGCGTTCGTTACGACTTCCGTCGTAATTAACCGAACAACGCAACCGTACGACCAAACGAACCGACATCCTAGATATTTTTGAGCATGTTTTGAGTTCCCAATACTTTAAATTCATTTTAGAGCCTTGAAATGAGGTTAACGGGGCTTAAATGTGTCAAAAATGGCCCAAAATGCAAGTTTATAAGCTGCATGGACTCAAATTGTCAATCTGCCAAAGTTGGCCAGGCGGCCTGTGACACCTGTCTCACTTCAACCATCAAACAAATGCCAAACAAATGAAATATTTTATTTCATACTTGGGATTTGTAAAAATATGTGTATCATTTGCACATATCAACTCTTGTTCGATTTAAGCTTTAAATCGCTTTCTAGAGGGTTATACGCGCTCTGATGCGTAAAAATGTCACACCCCGACCGCGTAAAACAACAAACCGCGGCGGAAACGTCGGGGGGTGATGCGACAGAATTATTGTTTCAACAACCATGGCAAATAAAGTTATGTATTATTAAGATTAAAGTTTTACATTGTCTTTAAGTTCAAACTAAAACTACATAATAATCGTCTTTTAAGTCACTAAGGCCCGAGTCCGCCTAAGTGTAGCACAAACATCCTTATGCATTAGCACCTGAAACACATGTAAAAATATAGGTACGTCAGCATAAAAATGCCTGTGAGATACATAGGTTTTGTTTAATGCAGATTCATGACTTATGGTTTGAAAAATATTTAACAAAATGTAGTCATGAATCTTATAAAATGTTTTCCTTTGTAAAACCATGTGAAATTCAATGAAAATCAAATGATGATGAAATGATAATGCAAGGTTAAATAAATAACCAAGTTTTTAAATGAGTTTTGTATAAAATGTGTAATGTGTAAAACGATGTTATGTCCTTGTAAAAATGATTCATGCCTTGTCCAAGTGGTTTAGATAACGCAACAATGTATTATACAATAAAAGCACTTATATATAGGAAGTACCAGCGGCGTATCCACCATGCTTTTATCATATAACACATAGCCCCGTTACATAAGTCACTTATCAATAACCAACCAAAAGGTAATGTTCAATGTTAAAATGTTCATGTACAAACCATATATAATGTCATGTGTAATATGTATCATGTATAACCAATGAAATGCACAACAAGTAGGAAATCATCTACTTAACTATGTAATGATGCTAAATGTGAAAACAAGTGTTATGTATGGTGAATAACTAGAAGTTACTCAACCCCATAGAAAATGTACAAAACAATGTTTTTGAATAAACCTAAGTTTAAATCAAATGTTATGTTTTGCAGAAAATCAATGCTTTATGATTACAAACATTTATGCAGTAATGTTAATCACATACATTCAAGCCTTGCGACTGTGGCGACAAACCTTTAAACAAATTAAAGGTTCATCTAAAGTTATGTATATCGGATTCTGTCATTCCCAACTTCCAAACAAACCTAGGAAGTCGGAAACGGGAGTTGTCAATTCCTATGGTACCATTACATACTACCGAGCGGCGTAGCTAATGTTAATGAATGTATTATTGTCCCGATTAAACATACCAAATGTCATAACCAATGTAGCATGTGAAAACCATGTACTAGGTATGCTAAGTAAACATGCCTAGTAGAAAATGTTCATGTAAAACAATGTGCTAGCATGTTAAGTAAACATCACTAAATTACCGCGTACATCTAAAGGTCACGATGTTATATGGGTTGTTATCGATCGATTAACAAAGACAGCTCATTTTATTTCGACTGGCGAAGATCTATCTGCTGATAAACTTGCACCCCGATATGTTAGACCATTTAAGTTATTGAAAGAGTTGGAAAGGTTGCCTATCGACTAGAGCTGCCTCCAAAGCTTGGAAATATTCATCCGACTTTTCACATGTCCAAAATGCGAAAGTGTTTAGCTGACGCTGATCTTTACATTCTTCTCGACGAAATCCGAATCGATGAAACGATACACTTTATCGAGAAACCTGTGGAGATAGTGGAACGTACAATAGAAGAACAAACGGATTCGTTTGGTCAGGATTCGCTGGGAATCTAAGCGTGGCCCAGAATTTACTTGGGAACGTGAGGACCAAATGAAGGCAAAACATCCGCAATTGTTCTCACAAAGTTCCCTCTAGTTAAAATTTCGGGATGAAATTTCCTGAAGTAGGGGAGACTGTGACATCTGTGCCTCCACGGCCATCGAACAAACACCAAATCAATGAAATATCGTATTTCATACTTGGGATTTGTATAAATATGTGTATCATTTGCACATATCAATTCTTGTTCGATTTCGAGCTCTAAATCGCTTTCTATAAAGTTATACGCGAACTGATGCGTAAACGTAATCAATTTAACACGACAAACACTCCAGAATAGTGACATAGGCTTAACATACCTTAAATAACCTTTACATAACTTAGAAATAAGTTTTGGAAGGTTTGGTGTGTCGAAATCAAGTTTATTCGCTTACAGGGACTAATTTCAACAAACTACGAAAGTATGCCGATTCGTACTGTTACGAACATTCCGGAACTTTATCATAAGTTATACATGCCCTAAATATCCTTTACATAGCATATAAATAGGCTTTGAGGTGTTTGGTGTGCAAAAATAAACTTATTGGTCATTCAGGGACTAAAAGCGTCAAAAAGTGCACAAGTTTGCATTTTCGCGCATATCTTACGTTATGGATATATCCGGACATCCAAAAATTTATGTAATCATTAAAATATTATATTTTAGTGATTGGCATGATAAAATTCCATCCGTCACTCAATTTGGATCGTTTCTGCGTTCGTTACGACTTCCGTCGTAATTAACCGAACAACGCAACCGTACGACCAAACGAACCGACATCCTAGATATTTTTGAGCATGTTTTGAGTTCCCAATACTTTAAATTCATTTTAGAGCCTTGAAATGAGGTTAACGGGGCTTAAATGTGTCAAAAATGGCCCAAAATGCAAGTTTATAAGCTGCATGGACTCAAATTGTCAATCTGCCAAAGTTGGCCAGGCGGCCTGTGACACCTGTCTCACTTCAACCATCAAACAAATGCCAAACAAATGAAATATTTTATTTCATACTTGGGATTTGTAAAAATATGTGTATCATTTGCACATATCAACTCTTGTTCGATTTAAGCTTTAAATCGCTTTCTAGAGGGTTATACGCGCTCTGATGCGTAAAAATGTCACACCCCGACCGCGTAAAACAACAAACCGCGGCGGAAACGTCGGGGGGTGATGCGACAGAATTATTGTTTCAACAACCATGGCAAATAAAGTTATGTATTATTAAGATTAAAGTTTTACATTGTCTTTAAGTTCAAACTAAAACTACATAATAATCGTCTTTTAAGTCACTAAGGCCCGAGTCCGCCTAAGTGTAGCACAAACATCCTTATGCATTAGCACCTGAAACACATGTAAAAATATAGGTACGTCAGCATAAAAATGCCTGTGAGATACATAGGTTTTGTTTAATGCAGATTCATGACTTATGGTTTGAAAAATATTTAACAAAATGTAGTCATGAATCTTATAAAATGTTTTCCTTTGTAAAACCATGTGAAATTCAATGAAAATCAAATGATGATGAAATGATAATGCAAGGTTAAATAAATAACCAAGTTTTTAAATGAGTTTTGTATAAAATGTGTAATGTGTAAAACGATGTTATGTCCTTGTAAAAATGATTCATGCCTTGTCCAAGTGGTTTAGATAACGCAACAATGTATTATACAATAAAAGCACTTATATATAGGAAGTACCAGCGGCGTATCCACCATGCTTTTATCATATAACACATAGCCCCGTTACATAAGTCACTTATCAATAACCAACCAAAAGGTAATGTTCAATGTTAAAATGTTCATGTACAAACCATATATAATGTCATGTGTAATATGTATCATGTATAACCAATGAAATGCACAACAAGTAGGAAATCATCTACTTAACTATGTAATGATGCTAAATGTGAAAACAAGTGTTATGTATGGTGAATAACTAGAAGTTACTCAACCCCATAGAAAATGTACAAAACAATGTTTTTGAATAAACCTAAGTTTAAATCAAATGTTATGTTTTGCAGAAAATCAATGCTTTATGATTACAAACATTTATGCAGTAATGTTAATCACATACATTCAAGCCTTGCGACTGTGGCGACAAACCTTTAAACAAATTAAAGGTTCATCTAAAGTTATGTATATCGGATTCTGTCATTCCCAACTTCCAAACAAACCTAGGAAGTCGGAAACGGGAGTTGTCAATTCCTATGGTACCATTACATACTACCGAGCGGCGTAGCTAATGTTAATGAATGTATTATTGTCCCGATTAAACATACCAAATGTCATAACCAATGTAGCATGTGAAAACCATGTACTAGGTATGCTAAGTAAACATGCCTAGTAGAAAATGTTCATGTAAAACAATGTGCTAGCATGTTAAGTAAACATACATAGCAAAAATGTCATGTAAAACAATGTGTTCCATATGCTAAGTAAACATATGTAACAAATGTGTAACAAATCAATGTGCTAGCATGCTTGACATACATAGCAAAACACAATTGAAAGCATGTACTATAAGTGTACTAGGGGAAAACTAGCATGTTTATGTCATAAAAGCATGAAATGCACAAAAGTAACATGTATGTACATGTGTATCACCCCAAAATATTTGAAAACGGTAAAAGAGGGGAACTATGTACTCACTTGGGATTGCTAATTAGTCTTGAGAATAAGACCAATTTTAGCTCCAAGTATCACGGAAATCAACCGGCACCTAGTATATGTAACTATGTTAATAATCGGCTCCTAAATCGGGAGATAGGAAAGAACGTGGTTCTATAAATCAAATGAGTAATTGAACTCATATGGTATGATTTAATAGTCCCAACATTCTGATTGGAAAGGCCTACCTAAGTGCTTTTGACCCGTTTCGACACATTATGGTAACATAAGCTACTATAAGGCGTCGTTAGCGTAAAACTATGTTCGGATGGTTAACTATGTGCTATGCCAAGTCTTACATGCCCAATTATCCCTAAACATGTTACTAAATCAGATTATATGTTAAAAATATGTTCACATAGTCAAAATACTGGTTTTAGCTTCAAAAGGGCATTTTGGTCATTTCCTATGGGCATACAAGCTAACTAGCATATGACTAACCATTCCTATGTGATCATAAGGTATAACCTCAGTGGTTATTACCTATGCATCTATGATCACTAACTAAGCTTGGTCGGATGCTAAAGATCGACCAAACGGGTCTGGTTCGGAAGTATAAGCGGTTGTTTAGACCGCTTACCTTACGACCCTAAACAAGCACAAACTAATAGTGTCGAGTTAGACATGTCAAAACATGTCTAACCTACTGATTTGGTATCAAAACAAAGTGTTTTGATACCCTAAAGTAGTTCCGTTGCAAAATGTGTGCTAAAACGCATTTTGACCGAAACTTTGACTCGACACTACAACTAGCTAACGTGGTAATCAACGGTTATAATCACGAAGGATTATAACTATCGTGATTACAATCACGTGTCAAAGTTCAATTGAACTTTGACTTGACCAATTAGTGGTCAAAACCGAAAGTCAAACACTGTTTGACTTTCTGCACTACATAAGGAAAAAGCAACTAAAAGAATGAAAGAAGCTCACTTAGGGTCCTTGCTATCTTTTCAACAAAGAAGACAAAGTCCCAATAAGCTTAGAAGAGAGCTCCAAAGCAGATTAGAGAGGAGAAATGAGAGGAATGAGCAAAGATTGAATGAAATTTGATGGCTATTTATAGTAAGGCATGAAGAACAAGATCATGACAAGTGTTTGTGTAACCGTCAAGAAATGATCAAGGCCCTACAATTGTCACAAGCAGGTACAAAGCCTTGGAGAACACTTAAACTTGCTCAACACACCAAGAATTTACCAAAACAGCCCCTGAATTTGCAAACTGTTGCTGAAAATGAACATTCTGCCCAGATGAGGCACTCGCGTAGCGCTAGGGCATAGGCCATAGGGCTCGCGCTACGCTAGCATGTATCAGGTTCAGCAAAGTTTCAAAATTGACAGAAATGGTCCCTGCACGTGTTTAAAGCCTTTTTCGATGCGTTTAAACCCCGTTAACCTCATTTCAAGGCTCTAAAATGAAGTTAAAGCATAGGGGACCTGAAATATGCTCGAAAACATCACGGATGTCGGCTCGTTTGGTCGTACGATCGCGTTGTTCGGTTATTTACGACGAAACTCAAACGGATGCGAAAACGAACCAAATTAAGCGACAAATGGAATTTTTGCATGGCGATCACTAAAATAAAAATATTTTAGTGTGTACAAAAATTTTGGATGTCCAGATGTCTCCAGAACGTAAGATATGCGCGAAAATGCAAACTTACGCCGTTTTTGACACTTTTAGTCCCTGAAAGATCATGTAAGCATGTTTTCGCACACCGAACCTATCAAAGCTTATTTCTAAGCTATGTTTAGGTTATTTATGGTATGTTTAACTTATGATCAAGTTCCGGACTGTAAGTTTCCTTACGAAACGGCAGACTTTCGCAAGTTGACGCAATTAGTCCCTGAGAGCGAATAAACTTGTTTTTGCCATACCAAAGCCTTTAAAACTTATTTCTAAGTTATGTAAAGGTTATTTAAGGTATTTTAAGTTTATGATGATGTTCCAGAGTGTTTGTCGCGTTAAACCGACTGCGTTTACGCATCAGTTCACGTATAACTTTCTAGAAAGCGATATAGAGTTTAAAATCGATCAAAAATCAACATAGGCACAAAACCAAACATAAATGACAAATATTGGGATCAAAACACACTGTTTTATTAATATTGTATTGTTCAGAGTTTGTAAAATGATATCACAGACACAGATGTCACAGTCTCCCCTACTTCAGGAAATTTCGTCCCGAAATTTGTTTAGAGGAAACTTGTGAGAATAGATGCGGATATTTCACTTTCATCTGATCTTCACGTTCCAAAGTAAACTCTGGGCCACGTTTAGAATCCCAGCGAACTTTGACCAATTTAATCCGCTTGCCCTTTAACTGCTTAAATGAACGGTCCACTATCTCCACAGGTTTCTCAACAAAGTGCATCGTGTTATCAACACGAATTTCATCAAGTGGTATGTGGAGGTTCTCATCAGCTAAACACTTTCTGAGATTGGACACGTGGAATGTTGGATGAACATTTCCAAGTTCAGGAGGTAGCTCAAGCCTGTAGGCTACTTTTCCGACTCTTTCAACGATCTTGAATGGTCCAACATAGCGAGGTGAAAGTTTTCCTTTCTTCCCAAATCTAACCACACCTTTCCAAGGGGATACCTTGAGTAGGACGTGATCACCAACTTGGAATTCCAAGGGCTTGCGTCGTCGATCCGCGTAACACTTCTGACGGTTTCTAGCTGTCTGAAGGTTTTCACGAATCTTCTTGACCTTATCTGTAGTCTCTAGAATGAGTTCAGGTCTAGTAAGCTGAGCTTCACCTATCTCATTCCAGCAGACCGGTGAACGACATTTTCGACCGTATAAAGCTTCGAAAGGAGCCATATTGATGCTAGAGTGATAACTGTTGTTGTAGGAGAATTCGATCAACGGAAGATGCGAATCCCAACTACCACCAAAGTCAATCACACACGCTCTAAGCATATCCTCCAGTGTCTGGATTGTTCTCTCAGATTGACCATCTGTCTGCGGATGGTATGCTGTGCTCAAATTAAGTTGGGTACCCATGGCAGATTGCATGGTTCTCCAAAAGCGAGACGAGAATCGAGCATCTCTGTCAGATATAATGTTCAAAGGAACACCATGACGAGATACAACCTCATCAACATATAACTTCGCAAGCTTGTTAGCAGGAAAATCCTCACGGATTGGCAAGAAATGTGCTGACTTTGTTAGACGATCAACAATAACCCAAATGGCGTCATGACCTTTCTTAGTGCGCGGCAGCTTGGTAATGAGATCCATAGAAATGTTTTCCCATTTCCAAACCGGAATCTCTGGTTGCTCCAATAATCCAGAGGGATGTTGATGTTCTGCCTTAACCTTAAGACAAGTTAGGCATTTTGAAACATATAAGGCAATGTCTTTCTTCATACCCGGCCACCAGTACTGGGTTCGAAGATCCTTATACATTTTGTCTGCACCAGGATGAATAGAATAACGAGACTTATGAGCTTCATCCATAAGCAAGGTGCGAAGGTTGTCTATACTTGGGACCCATAAACGGCCCATGAAATAGAAAATCCCAAAGTCTTTTAATTCAAGCTCAGGCTTAGTATGACACGGTAATTCTTTACCCATCAAGCCTTGTGTAACACAAGTATGTTGAGCCTGAATTATGCGGGATTGAATGTCAGATCGAACCTGAACACAGTGAAGCTTGACACGTTCCTTACGACTTAATGCGTCAGCCACGACATTCGCCTTACCAGGATGGTAGCGAATTTCACAATCGTAGTCGTTTAGGAGTTCAACCCAACGTCGTTGCCTCATGTTAAGTTCTTTCTGATTGAAGATGTGCTGGAGACTCTTGTGGTCAGTAAACACTACACACTTTGTACCATAAAGGTAGTGTCTCCAGATTTTGAGAGCAAAGACTACTGCACCCAACTCAAGATCATGAGTGGTGTAGTTTTTCTCATGCACTTTCAGTTGTCTTGATGCATAGGCTATAACTTTGTTTCTTTGCATAAGAACGCAGCCAAGGCCTAAATTGGATGCATCACAGTACACGACAAAATCGTCGTTACCCTCGGGCAAAGATAGAATAGGTGCATCGCAGAGTTTCTGTTTCAAGGTCTGGAAAGCTTCTTCCTGTTTAGGTCCCCACTCAAAAGGTTTGCTTTTCTGAGTTAAAGCAGTGAGAGGAACCGCAATCTTGGAGAAGTTTTCAATAAAACGTCGGTAATAACCTGCTAGACCAAGAAATGAACGAACCTCGGTAGGGGTAGTAGGAGTATCCCAATCCTTAATCGCACTGATTTTGGCGGGATCTACATGAATACCTTGTTCGTTAACAATGTGTCCCAAAAATTGAACTTCCTTAAGCCAGAATTCGCACTTGGAGAATTTGGCGAAAAGTTGCTCTTTCTTTAGGAGCTCCATTGTAAGACGAAGATGCTGTTCATGATCAGCTCGAGTCTTAGAATAGATTAAAATATCATCAATGAAAACGATGATGAACTTGTCCAAATAAGGCTTACAAACCCTATTTATCAAGTCCATGAAGACAGCAGGAGCATTTGTTAAACCAAAGGGCATAACAGTGAACTCATAATGACCATAACGGGTACGAAAAGCTGTCTTGGGAATATCTTCTTCGAGAACTCGAAGTTGATGATACCCAGAACGAAGATCAATCTTCGAAAAGCAAGTAGCACCCTGTAGCTGATCAAAGAGATCATCAATGCGAGGTAGGGGATATCGATTCTTGATGGTAAGCTTGTTCAGCTCACGATAATCAATACACATCCTAAAAGATCCATCTTTCTTTTTCACGAATAGGACAGGAGCGCCCCAAGGGGAAAAGCTTGGACGGATGAATCCTTTGTCAGAAAGCTCCTGAAGCTGCTTAGACAACTCTTGCATCTCAGACGGTGCAAGACGATAAGGTGATTTAGCAATGGGATTTGCGCCAGGCACAAGATCAATACGAAACTCAACTTGGCGCACAGGGGGTAAACCAGGTAATTCTTCAGGAAACACTTCTGGATAATCCCGAACAACAGGGATATCTTGGATAGTCTTACCCTTGCCTTTATCCTCTACGACATGTGCTAAGAAAGCAACATACTTCTTTCGTAGGTATTTGTGGGCTTGGGTACAAGACATGAGTTTAACGGGTTTCTCCCCATGAACTTCTAAGATATCCCCAGTCGAAAGTGGTATACGGACCAACTTCTCAAAACAGACCACCTCGGCATGGTACTTGGATAACCAATCCATTCCTACTATAATATCGAAGCTCCCGAGTTGCATCGGTGTGAGGTCAATAGGGAAAAGATGGTTATTGAGATTTAACTGGCAATTTCGAAGAACGGAGTTGAGGACAACAGGTTCACCACTAGCTACTTCTACTGTCAAGGGCTTTCCTAGTTTTGTTCTAGTTATCTCAAGCAAAGGCTCAAATGCTAAGGACACAAAACTCTTATCGGCACCCGAATCAAATAGAACAGTAGCAGGATGGTTGTTAACAAGGAACGTACCGTTCACCACTTCGTTATCTGCACGCGCCTCATTTGCATTCATATTAAAAACTCGGCCACGAGTCGGTGCCTGATTTGCGTTTGCCAATCTTGGGCAGTTGTTCCTGTAGTGGGTCAGATCCCCACAGTTGAAACATGAACCAGGCGGAAAGTGAGGTCGTGCAAGATTCTGGGCAGGGTTTTGCACAGCTTGGTTTTGAGCAGGCTGATTCTGGTTTGGAGCAAATCGACAGGTGTTCACAAGATGACCAGATTTACCACAGTTTGTGCAGATACGACATTGCACTTGTGGTTGGTGGTGGCTATTACATCTGTTGCACAGAGGTGCATTACCAGCATACTGCCTCTTGGCAGCAGGTTGTGCAGCCTGATTCTGTGCTGCCTGATTGGTCTGAGCAGTAACAGCGAAATTCTTGGAAGCCTTGCGCTTCCTCGATTTCTTTGAAGACTCAGCAGCCTTCTTGCCCTTATTCTCAGTGGCGCTATCAGACTTTTTCTGCTTCTTGTCACCCTTCCTGTGGAGTTTACCCTTTTTGATTTGGGATTCAGTGAGGGTAGCAGCTAGCTCAATGGCCTGACGGACGGTAGTAGGGTGACTGCCAGTTACAATATCCTGAACAAGATCTGGCAAACCGTCTATGTACTTCTCAATTGCCTTATCCAAAGGCGTGACCATCGTAGGACAGAGCAAGCTCAATTCCTCATATCTGTCAGTGTAAGCCCGGTGCTCACCACTGACTTGCTTCAGATTATTGAACTCATCTTCTAGTGCCCTCTGCTCATGTCGAGGACAGAATTCTCTCATCATGATAGCCCTGAGTTCCTCCCAAGTCTGACTCAAAGCTACATCAGCACCTCTATCTCTCATTACCCCATTCCACCAGGTAAGGGCCCTCTTTTGAAATACACTCGAGGCAAACTCGACTTTACGATTGTTCGGACACTGAACATGGCGAAATGTGCTCTCAAGACTCTCAAACCACTGGAGAAGCCCTGTTGCTCCTTCAGTACCACAAAACTTGAGTGGTTTAGCCGAGTTAAACTGTTTAAAGTTGCACGGAGCAGGTGCATTAACATTGTTATTGGTGGCTTGGTTTATTTGAGTTATGAGACCAGGTAGCATAGCAGCCATCTGCTGTGCTATAATAGTTGCCAGTTCGGCATCAGGTTGCTGAACGTTACGTCGAGGAGGCATTCTAAAAGAGGAAACATGAGAGAAAACGAGTGAGATGATGATGAAAAATGGGATAACAACGAAATCGACAAAAGCAAGGAAGGTGGTCATTTGTTTGTTACCACAAAGCAAACAAACGACACACGGTGACAAATCAAAGTAAATGAGTCATAATAATGTATCACTGAAGACATGCTCGCCTATAAGTGAACACTCACCCCAAGAGTTCCCAGGTAAGAGTGACTGGTCCGATACTGCGGATTTGTACGAAGACTCTAGCCTTAGACAGAAAACTCAGGGTACAGGTATTCACTCTTCCAGTTTGCACGTGTTCACATTATTTAGACCCAAAACTTTGACGAGATTTTGAAAATTTGCAAGGCACACGGCCAAAAGAAATCATCTAAGGATAGATGATTGATTTCAAAGAGGATTTGAAATTTGTGTTCATGTTTTGGTAATCACCTAAGGATAGGTGACGGGTATTGTTTTAAAATCTAAACACAAGTGAACTTGTGTTATATAGTCTAGGTCAAAGCATTACTAATAACCTAATTCCCTATAACCATTGGCTCTGATACCAACTCTTCTGTCACACCCCGACCGCGTAAAACAACAAACCGCGGCGGAAACGTCGGGGAGTGATGCGACAGAATTATTGTTTCAACAACCATGGCAAATAAAGTTATGTATTATTAAGATTAAAGTTTTACATTGTCTTTAAGTTCAAACTAAAACTACATAATAATCGTCTTTTAAGTCACTAAGGCCCGAGTCCGCCTAAGTGTAGCACAAACATCCTTATGCATTAGCACCTGAAACACATGTAAAAATATAGGTACGTCAGCATAAAAATGCCTGTGAGATATATAGGTTTTGTTTAATGCAGATTCATGACTTATGGTTTGAAAAATATTTAACAAAATGTAGTCATGAATCTTATAAAATGTTTTCCTTTGTAAAACCATGTGAAATTCAATGAAAATCAAATGATGATGAAATGATAATGCAAGGTTAAATAAATAACCAAGTTTTTAAATGAGTTTTGTATAAAATGTGTAATGTGTAAAACGATGTTATGTCCTTGTAAAAATGATTCATGCCTTGTCCAAGTGGTTTAGATAACGCAACAATGTATTATACAATAAAAGCACTTATATATAGGAAGTACCAGCGGCGTATCCACCATGCTTTTATCATATAACACATAGCCCCGTTACATAAGTCACTTATCAATAACCAACCAAAAGGTAATGTTCAATGTTAAAATGTTCATGTACAAACCATATATAATGTCATGTGTAATATGTATCATGTATAACCAATGAAATGCATAGCAAGTAGGAAATCATCTACTTAACTATGTAATGATGCTAAATGTGAAAACAAGTGTTATGTATGGTGAATAACTAGAAGTTACTCAACCCCATAGAAAATGTACAAAACAATGTTTTTGAATAAACCTAAGTTTAAATCAAATGTTATGTTTTGCAGAAAATCAATGCTTTATGATTACAAACATTTATGCAGTAATGTTAATCGCATACATTCAAGCCTTGCGACTGTGGCGACAAACCTTTAAACAAATTAAAGGTTCATCTAAAGTTATGTATATCGGATTCTGTCATTCCCAACTTCCAAACAAACCTAGGAAGTCGGAAACGGGAGTTGTCAATTCCTATGGTACCATTACATACTACCGAGCGGCGTAGCCAATGTTAATGAATGTATTATTGTCCCGATTAAACATACCAAATGTCATAACCAATGTAGCATGTGAAAACCATGTACTAGGTATGCTAAGTAAACATGCCTAGTAGAAAATGTTCATGTAAAACAATGTGCTAGCATGTTAAGTAAACATACATAGCAAAAATGTCATGTAAAACAATGTGTTCCATATGCTAAGTAAACATATGTAACAAATGTGTAACAAATCAATGTGCTAGCATGCTTGACATACATAGTAAAACACAATTGAAAGCATGTACTATAAGTGTACTAGGGGAAAACTAGCATGTTTATGTCATAAAAGCATGAAATGCACAAAAGTAACATGTATGTACATGTGTATCACCCCAAAATATTTGAAAACGGTAAAAGAGGGGAACTATGTACTCACTTGGGATTGCTAATTAGTCTTGAGAATAAGACCAATTTTAGCTCCAAGTATCACGGAAATCAACCGGCACCTAGTATATGTAACTATGTTAATAATCGGCTCCTAAATCGGGAGATAGGAAAGAACGTGGTTCTATAAATCAAATGAGTAATTGAACTCATATGGTATGATTTAATAGTCCCAACATTCTGATTGGAAAGGCCTACCTAAGTGCTTTTGACCCGTTTCGACACATTATGGTAACATAAGCTATTATAAGGCGTCGTTAGCGTAAAACTATGTTCGGATGGTTAACTATGTGCTATGCCAAGTCTTACATGCCCAATTATCCCTAAACATGTTACTAAATCAGATTATATGTTAAAAATATGTTCACATAGTCAAAATACTGGTTTTAGCTTCAAAAGGGCATTTTGGTCATTTCCTATGGGCATACAAGCTAACTAGCATATGACTAACCATTCCTATGTGATCATAAGGTATAACCTCAGTGGTTATTACCTATGCATCTATGATCACTAACTAAGCTTGGTCAGATGCTAAAGATCGACCAAACGGGTCTGGTTCGAAAGTATAAGCGGTTGTTTAGACCGCTTACCTTACGACCCTAAACAAGCACAAACTAATAGTGTCGAGTTAGACATGTCAAAACATGTCTAACCTACTGATTTGGTATCAAAACAAAGTGTTTTGATACCCTAAAGTAGTTCCGTTGCAAAATGCGTGCTAAAACGCATTTTGACCGAAACTTTGACTCGACACTACAACTAGCTAACGTGGTAATCAACGGTTATAATCACGAAGGATTATATCTATCGTGATTACAATCACGTGTCAAAGTTCAATTGAACTTTGACTTGACCAATTAGTGGTCAAAACCGAAAGTCAAACACTGTTTGACTTTCTGCACTACATAAGGAAAAAGCAACTAAAAGAATGAAAGAAGCTCACTTAGGGTCCTTGCTATCTTTTCAACAAAGAAGACAAAGTCCCAATAAGCTTAGAAGAGAGCTCCAAAGCAGATTAGAGAGGAGAAATGAGAGGAATGAGCAAAGATTGAATGAAATTTGATGGCTATTTATAGTAAGGCATGAAGAACAAGATCATGACAAGTGTTTGTGTAACCTCCAAGCAATGATCAAGGCCCTACAATTGTCACAAGCAGGTACAAAGCCTTGGAGAACACTTAAACTTGCTCAACACACCAAGAATTTACCAAAACAGCCCCTAAATTTGCAAACTGTTGCTGAAAATGAACATTCTGCCCAGATGAGGCACTCGCGTAGCGCTAGGGCATAGGCCATAGGGCTCGCGCTACGCTAGCATGTATCAGGTTCAGCAAAGTTTCAAAATTGACAGAAATGGTCCCTGCACGTGTTTAAAGCCTTTTTCGATGCGTTTAAACCCCGTTAACCTCATTTCAAGGCTCTAAAATGAAGTTAAAGCATAGGGGACAAGAAATATGCTCGAAAACATCACGGATGTCGGCTCGTTTGGTCGTACGATCGCGTTGTTCGGTTATTTACGACGAAACTCAAACGGATGCGAAAACGAACCAAATTAAGAGACGAATGGAATTTTTGCATGGCGATCACTAAAATAAAAATATTTTAGTGTGTACAAAAATTTTGGATGTCCAGATGTGTCCAGAACGTAAGATATGCGCGAAAATGCAAACTTACGCCGTTTTTGACACTTTTAGTCCCTGAAAGATCATGTAAGCATGTTTTCGCACACCGAACCTATCAAAGCTTATTTCTAAGCTATGTTTAGGTTATTTATGGTATGTTTAACTTATGATCAAGTTCCGGACTGTAAGTTTCCTTACGAAACGGCAGACTTTCGCAAGTTGACGCAATTAGTCCCTGAGAGCGAATAAACTTGTTTTTGCCATACCAAAGCCTTTAAAACTTATTTCTAAGTTATGTAAAGGTTATTTAAGGTATGTTAAGTTTATGATGATGTTCCGGAGTGTTTGTCGCGTTAAACCGACTGCGTTTACGCATCAGTTCACGTATAACTTTCCAGAAAGCGATATAGAGTTTAAAATCGATCAAAAATCAACATAGGCACAAAACCAAACATAAATGACAAATATTGGGATCAAAACACACTGTTTTATTAATATTGTATTGTTCAGAGTTTGTAAAATGATATCACAGACACAGATGTCACAAAAAATAACCAGTTTAATCCAACGAACACTTCGGAATAGTGACATAGGCTTAACATACCTGAAATAACCTTTACATAACTTAGAAGTAAGTTTTGAAGGCTTTGGTATGACAAAATCAAGTTAAATCGCTTACAGGGACTAAATTCGACAAACTGCGAAAGTATGCCGAATTGAACTATAACAGACATTTCGGAACATGACCATGACCTAAACATACCATAAATATCCTTCACATAGCTTAGAAATAGGCTTTGAGGGGTTTGGTGTGCTAAAATAAACTTTTGGGTCATTCAGGGACTAAAAGCGTCAAAAAGTGCACAAGTTTGCACTTTCGCGCATAACTTACGTTCTGAATACATCCGGACATCCAAAAATTTATGTAAGCATCATAATATTATGCCTTAGTGTTTGGTATGAGAAAAATCCATTCGTCGCGTCATTTGGATCATTTTTCGCGCTTATGCGCATTCCGTCGTAATTAACCGAACATCGCGATCGTACGGCCAAACGAACCAACATCCGGCATATTTTTGAGCATGTTTCATGTCCACAATGTTTTGGCATCATTTTAGGACCTTAAAGTTGGCTTTACGGGCCTTAGAAGTGTCGGAAATGGCTTAAATACGCAACAGGGACTAAAACTGTAATTGCTGAAAGTTTGTGCGGATCAGACAAGGCCAGGTGGCCCGCCTGAGCCTTGTGTGAATCCTGACACGGGCCACATCAGACAAACAGACTAGATTCAATGTTTAGATCCACTTGCATTGGCCTTTCGATCATCCAAAGGGCCACGACACTTGTCGAATTCCTATGGTGGGGGCAAAATAAGGCACCACAACTTTGCGACAAGTGTACGGCATGGATCGTGACACGATATTCAAGAAAACAATCCTAACTGTCTTGCTTTTCCTATAAATACCCCCCCCCTGGCTAAAAACGCACAAAATCTGATCTAAAGCTCTAAGTTGAGGCCTTTGCTTCATACCTGAGCTCCTGGGTCAAGATTAGCTTTCGGGGACCCTTCGTAAGTATTCATTCGTTCTTTTATTCGCTTTTCGAGTCCGAAAGTCAACGTTTTGTTTGACTTTCTGCGTTGACGAGCCTATGGTCAACACGAAGTTCGTTGGAACTTCATAACGTGAGCGTGATCACGATAGTTATAGTCCGTATTGACTATACCTACTGATTACCACGTTATCTAGGCTAAGTGACGAGTCGTAGTTTCGGCCAAAATGCGCATTCTTGTGTATTTTGTAACCAAACTACTCGTGAGCATCAACGCCGTTTGTTTTGATGCCAAACCTGTTTTCTAAAATTAGTTAAGCATGTTCTAACATGCTTAGCTCGTCACTTTTAGTATAGTGCTTATATAGGGTCGTAAGGTAAGCGATCTAAACCATCGCTTATACTTTCGAAACCGACCCATTTGGTCGATCAGTAGGATCCGACCAAACACATTAGGTGACCATAGCTATAATCTTCCGAGGTTATACCTTATGGCCACGATGTTAGGCGTTCCAAACGCGTTCTACGCGAACGACGCGTTAAGGTAGCATAAGCTACCTAAACGGGTCGTAATGGGTCGCAAGCACTTAGGTTAGGTTTCATTTTAGTATGTAGGCTTTGTTAAACCATATTTCACGAGTCTCCATACTCGTTTGGTTTACGAACCCGCATACTATCTGATCCTTCCGATTTTGGTCCGGTGTATTAATATAGCTACCTACTAGGTGCCGTTAGATATCCGTGATCTCTAGCATTGTTTGGATGTTACTCAAGGACTACTAAGCAATCTCAGGTGAGTACATAGTCCCCTCTTTTACTGTTTTCAACTGTTTTGGGGTGAAGCATGTGTACCTATCTATTATTTTCATGATTTCAAAGTATAATTGATTATACCTGTTAGTATTTATCTCTTGACAAACTAAATGACTATCTATGGTTTAAACACTGATTTCTCAAAGATTACAAAAGTAATTGTTGGAATAGTACTTATTTTGTTCACCAGACCGATTGGTAGTATGATATAGCGCTATAGGACTAGACACCCCATTCCTGTTGTCATGGAATGTCTGAAACCAATTTGTTTCCCCATCCAAATAAGGATTTCCTTTGTGGTATCCTTATAATCTCAAAGGTGTAGTTTGATGCACTAGGTCTGAATGAATTCTTAAATCGCACCTTTAAAGTATATTTTGATATGCTCCTAAAAAGTATAGTTTGATATACTCTCATGTGTGGTAATTGTACAGAACCAACATATATATTTTATCAACAAACCAAAAACATATTTTTAATATGTTATTTACAAATCCAAAGTATACTGTTAATATGTTACTATAAGGTTATTCGTTTAACCTTACATTATTTTACGAAGCATAACTTTTGATTTATTCAAACTCTTTGTTTTGTACATTTTTACATTGTGGTATAAGAAATCTCATTTCACTTACCATACATAACTTTTGTTTATACATTACATGATTTACATTTAACTTGAGTTATACAATAACCTTGAACTATTGGTTTAAACATGAACATTCTATATTGGTGGTTTGGTTTGCATAAGTGACTTAAGTAACGAGGCGTGTGTAATATGATACAAGCATGGTGGATACGCCGCTGGTACTTCCTATATATAAGTGTTTGTATGGTATTACATATCGTAGCGTTATTTGAATCATTTCAATTTAAGTCATATAACAATTTATACAAATAACATAATTTTCATAAGACATTGTTTTACAACAACTTATCTTATACAAACTCATTTTTACTAGGTTATCCATTTAACCTTACATTTAATTATACATATCATCTGATCTTATCGTTTTTCAAATGATTTACAAGACAAAGCAAATTACAAGGTTCATGATTGACTGTTATTAAACGTTTTCTTTAAACTCAAGTCATGAATCCTATATTCACAAAACCTATGTATCTCACAAGCATTTTTATGCTAACGTACCTATTTTTACACATGTTTCAGGTGCTGTCTTGAGATGATTGTTGATACATGCTACATTTAGGATGGACTCGTGCCTTAGCAACTTTAAAACTTGGAAGATCATAGTTGTACTTATTTGATTGTATTAGAACAATGAGTTCATTTGATCAATAAAACAATATTTCAATTTCCATGTGTTATGAAACAATGATTCTGTTACAACACTCCCCGACGTTTCCGCCACGTTTTGTTGTTCCACGTGGTCGGGGTGTGACACGGCCCGCGTAAACCCAAGCCTTATTCTTACGCGGGGCGCGTGAGCCTATTAGACAGAAACATTGAATTTGGTCATTCAGCTCGATTTTGATGGTTTTGATCTCTAGTTTTTCATGCTTTGGGCTGGTTTGTGTGTTCTCCAAGTTCTCCAATCAGTCTATAACAAGTGTATGGCCTAGATCATTCCCTTTTCTCCAAGAAATGATCTTAACAGTTTTACGAAAACTATATATAGGCCATGCTTTCGTTCCATTCTCCTTGCATTTGGTCTGAGATTTCTCTAAGTGGTTGTGATATTTCACTTCCTACCTGAGAAAACTTGGAACCAAATCTATTTGGACCCTTTGTAAGTCCTCTTTCATTCTTTTATTGTTTTCCTAGCTCGAAAGTCAAACTTTGTTTGACTTTCAACTTTGGCCACGAGTTGGTCAACGAGAAGTTCGTTTGAACTTCGCAACATGAGCGTAATCACGATGGTTATAGTCCTTAGTGACTATACCTACTGATTACCACGTTGACTAGGCGTAGTGACGAGTCGTAGTTTCGGTCAAAATGCGAATTTAGGCGTATTTTGCAACCAAACTACTTAGGTATCAAAACACTTTGTTTTGATATCAAAACCTGTTTTATAACTTAGTTAAGCATGTTTTAACATGCTTAGCTCATCACTTTTAGTTTAGTGCTTGTTTAGAGTCGTAAGTCAAGCGGTCTAAACCAACGCTTAGACTTTCGAACTCGACCCGTTTGGTCGATCTTTAGGATCCGACCAAGCATGTTTAGTGACCATAGTTGCATAGGGAATAACTCTCTGAGGTTATACCTTATGGTCACCGAGTTTAAGTAGTTTTATGATAGGTAGATTATATGCCTTAGGTAAATTACCAAAATGCCCTTTTCATGGATAATTGGACTCTAAGCATATGTAACCTAACTTTTGTCACCTAAACTGATTATGCAACTTTTTTAAACATGTTTAGGCATATAATACTTGTCATAGGACTAGTTAGATGTCTCGAACGCGCGTTTGCGTGCACGACGCGTTAAAGTAGCGTAAGCTACCTTAATGGGTCGTAACGGGTCGAAAGCACTTAGTTTAGGTTTCAATTTAGTATGTAGGCATTATTAAACCATGTCATATGAGTTCCAATAACTCATTTGGTTTACAAGACCACATCCTATCTGATCCTCCGACTTAGGTCCGGTTTATTTACACAGATCCGAGATCGCATCAAGGCGGCTCGCGACGTCAGAAATGTTATGCGGACCGAAGAAGGAAACCTCTAGAGTTTGAGGTAGGTGATATGGTTTTGTTGAAGGTATCACCCTGGAAGGGTGTGGCACACTTTGGGAAGCGTGGAAAGTTGAATCCGCGTTATATTGGTCCAATCCAGATTCTTGAACGAATTGATTTAGTAGCTTACAAGTTGGACCTACCTGCCGAGCTAAATGGTGTCCACGATACATTTCATGTATCAAATCTGAAAAAGAGTCCAACGCAAGATACTGTTGTCATTCCCACATACGAGTTTCATATTGACGACACGCTCCATTTTGTGGAAGAACCTGTTAAGGTTACAGATTGGAAGGTGAACAAAACCCGCCAGAGCAATGTCAAACTCGTCAAGGTTCGTTGGAATGCAAGACACGGTCCAAAATTCACATGGGAGCGTGAGGACCGAATGAAAGAAAAGTACCCCCACCTATTTCCTAAGACCCCTGCAACTAGAAGCAGAACCTAAAATTTCGGGATGAAATTTTTCTAACGGGGGGAGAATGTGACAACCCTCACCAAATTAGGTATCCGTACGAATTAATTAATATTTAATTAACGCTTAATTACTGTGCTTACATACAATTGTGGTTAAACTGCTACGTGATTTCTGACACATACTTATCTTTGCATTATACTTTATTACTGTCACTCTATTATTTACACAGAACTATAGTGACAAACTTGATGCCCAAAAGCACAGTAGCACAATGAACAGATAACCCATTAAACATGCTGATACAGCCAGCATTAGACAGACACTGTCTCTGAGGCCAGCATGAGTTGGGAATAGATCACTACACTGGTAGGGAGTGTAGGGAGGTGAGGATTGTAGAATTGTGGCACTAGGTGATAGTTATAGTGACCAGATGTGCCTAAAACATGCTTTAATTACAAAATCCGGCACTTTAATACAAAATTTAGCATTTAAGCTAACTACTAAAGTGCAAAAACATGGGAAAATAATACTAGATACTGTCCAAAGTATCAGGAATTCATTGTGTCACTAAAAATAGTATTAAAGACACTTTAAATGCTTATTAAGCACTTTAATGGATCAGTATCCAACCGAACAACCAGACTTTACACGGAACATAAAAATATTGACAATGACATTGTTTTTCCTTTTCTAAGCTAGTTAGGGTCCCCGAACACCCTAACACCCGTTACAAAACACTACACACTAATAATTAAATTAATCACCTAACTAAACTAACTATCACATAACCATATCATTGAAATCAAACCAAATACCCCCCCCCCCTTCAACCGAATCGGTCCCATGTGGGACACACTCCATTAATTTTATGATTATTTTATTTATCCATGTTCCATATCTAGATTACACATTATCTAATGGATCTTAGTGAAATATGGTTTATAAGAAGGCATGAGGGATAACCATATCATTCACTCCAACACTTAACAAAAATCTCATCTCTCCCTCTCATCTTATTCTTGGCCGAGAGCTTCCACACACCCACCACCACTTTCAAGTTTCAATCTTGCTAAACCACATATATACAAGAGTGCTAGAGTTCATACGAGGAGCTCGGTATTTACGGAATCACAAGGACCTCTCTATATAGCTTTTATCCACCTAGTTTTCGCTTTGATTCTTCCCTAGCCTTGAGCTAGTTGTAAGTGATTCTAAACACCCTCTTGATCTTGTCTAAGGTGGTTAATAAGAGATTTAACGGGTAAAAATCGAGAACACTAAAGATCAAAGCTAAAAGTCTTGTAAGAATGATATACTTGATGGTTAAAAAGCAAATAATTGTGTAAAACTCATGCATCTTGTTTAGTTATGGCTATTTCATGTTGTTGATTGCTAGTAGTGGAACTGATCGTCATCTAACCACACTAGATCATGTTCATGGAACATGAACTAGCATTATGTTAAGTAGGAAAGTTACAAGATGACGAACCCTTTCATACATAAACATGAACTTGTGTAAAAATAGTTTCTCTTGTAAAATGGAGTTCTAAACTAGTAGATCTTAAGATCTATAAGTGGTATTTTCGAAGGACCAAGTGTAAGATGCAAATCATGTTCTAAACCCGGATCTTACATAAACTACAAGCTTTTTAGTGAAAAAGCAAGTGTGTAAAAACTTATGTAACAAAAGATTTAACAAAGAAATATTTTCGTAATCCTTGGACTAGAAGTTGTAAACTTGCATTTTCTTTAAAAATAAGATTTCCAAGAAACCGATTTTATTTTTGAAAATAGAAAGATCTACTAAAAATATTGGAAAATTACTACATACTTTTACACAACTTACAAGTTCATGTGTTTGCATTCTATGCATATTTTTGACTAGTTTAATGTTTGAATATGGTATATTGATGATTGAGTTTTTAAAAGAAAATGATACGCTCATAAGTGTGGCCACCTCCAGTTACAGAGGAAACTCTGGCGAAATTTTTCCAGAAATATAACACTTGGAAATATTTTTGTGACAAGTGTCTATAAATATATTTTTAACTTGCTCTTCCAAATCAATTTCGCCATGATTTTGTTACAATATATATTTTTAGAATATATATTTTTCATAATAACACTGATGAGAATTTTATGATTATTTTGTGAACTACATCAATATTATTTTTAGAATAAAAATAATATTACTGGCAATATCATGAAGTTATGACTTCCAAAATAATACCAACGTCTTCACAAATAAATATTTAAGTTACACCGGTATTATTATTACCACACGAACCTTAAAATTGTAACTTATGTATTTTCAGAAAATGCTCGTATGTGCGTATTTTGATAAGGCATTATTTTGGGAAAATTGTATGGAATAAAATATAATATTTTTGGGAAAAATATGTATATTTTGGAGATAGAATATTTTAGACAAATGAATTAAAATATATTTTATTAAGTGGGACTTAATAATGTATTTCTGAAGTCATAAAAACGCACATGTAATAAAACCCCCATCCTTGGGAAGGAATATAATTAATACATAATTACGAAGTGTAAATATGAAATAGTTGACTAAGTATTTCCCAAAAACGTTAAACCTTAAGCCAAGGCACGACCGTCCGTCTAATAAAAGTTAGTAGGTGTAGGTCGTCATGCAGCAGGTTGACTGGGTGCCTGTACCCTGAGTTTTCTGTCTAAGGCTAGAGTGTTCGTACAAATCCACATAATCGGACCAGTCACTCTTACCTGGGAACTCTTGGGGTGAGAGTCCACTTATAGGCGAGCATGTCTTCGTGATACATTATTTTTTACATGTTTACTTTTATTAATCATCGGGGTTGTTTGTTGTTTTGTAGTAACAAACAAATGACCACTATTGATGTGTGTAAAATGCAACATATAAATCACATCAATTAAGGCATAAAACTAACCCTTTTTAAGTACTAATGTTGGAAAAAGAGTGTTTTTGTCTTCCTTTTGTACTTTCAGGATGAAATGAGTTCAAAATCACAAAAGAAGCAAAAAGACAACTAATTCTACCATAAATACAAGAAAAGGAACAAAAGTAGACTGCCCGGACCCTCAACGACACCTTCCAAGGCAAAGGAGAAGAAACAGAGTCTGAACACGCCCCGTGTCCAGCGAACACGGGGCGTGCCCAGGAAGCAGCAGAAAAGACAAACCAGTAGAAGCTTCCATTGCCCACCACGGGGCCGTGTCCAGCGGGCACGGGGGCGTGGTGAAAGTACAGCAGGCGCATTAATTGTAATTGCGAATTACAATTAATGAAGAGAGAGAATGTCAGACGGGCATGGGGCCGTGTCCAGCGGACACGGGGCCGTGTCCAGCCTTCTGTTCAGCCTATAAATAGAGGAGCTTGGTTTCATTCTCTCTCATCCCTTGGCACACCACCTCTCTCACACTTCATCCACCACCCACCACCACCATAACACCATCATCCACCACCATCATCCATTGTCCATCGTAGAGTGTGTGAGTCGTCTCGGGATCCAAGATTGATAGTAAGAGTTCTTGAGAATCAAGGCCATGTTTGCCTAAGTCTCTTACATCACTTGGTGAAGACAAGTGTTTAGTATAATACTTTTTATTTTTAATCTTTTGCACTTTTTATTTGGTTTTGTATTAATGACTTTAATAACTAGTTACTTATGTTGAAGGTGATCTTTCCTTATCGTTTGTCCGTGGTGTCTTGGCATTATTTTACTGTCTATATAAAATAAAAGATTTTCACCATTCATATCTCCACGGTCTATAGGGAGGTATGTTGGCTACCTGGTCGGGGGTTAAGGGAACGGTTTGGTAAGGGTCTTGCCCTTGTTCAGCGTTTAGAGGTCCTGCTTGGGACCTGGGTCAAATTTAGTAGGATCTCCTTCAATGCCCATAGGTATTGGATGGCGGGGATCCAAACTCTTTGACCCCCTCATAAGTTAACTACTATTAATACTATAACCCGGCTATTTAGGACTGTATCCCTGCTGACTCAGACTACTTAGCCGAGGGTAACGTCACCGCCAAAAGTGGGGCCTACCACAATTTGCATTAATAACTTAATTCATTATCTTTCAATAATCCGACCCTTTAGGATTGTATCCTTGCTGACTCAAACTACTGGGTTGAGGGAAACGTCGCCTTCAAAAGAGGGGGCCTACTACAATAACTAAGATAATCTCTTAAACAAGTGCAAAAGTGCGAAAATAATCAAAGGTTATACTAATACACGTGTCGGATCCAAGTGATTCATCTTGTCTATCTGTTTTTATTTTATTTTTATTTTTCAGCATTTAGTTAGTTTTTATTTTTCTTAGTTTAAAACATTTTTCTCACTTTTTGATTTGGTTAGACGTTGAGGATAAACCGGTACTAAAAGCTCTTGTGTCCTTGGACGACCTCGGTAACTTACCAACACTATACTACGTCCACGATGGGTGCACTTGCCCATATGTGTGTTTAGTGTTAGTAAATATCGTGTTTTATAAATTTAAAACTTGGCTAAAAGTGTAAAAAGGGCTTAAATACTCATCAAAATTATAACACACTTCACGCACATCAAGTTTTTGGCGCCGTTGCCGGGGACACAAGGATTTTAAGGAAGTTAGGAATCAACGGCCTAATCATATTTTTATTTTTCTTTAATTTTTTAGGAATTTTTCTTAGTTTTTCAGCTTCTGCAGAGCTCAACACGGGGCCGTGCCTGCTGAACACGCCCCGTGTTCAATCATTGGAATTGGCAATCCTGTTTTAAGTCAGACAGTAAGCTGAACACGGGGCCGTGTCCACTCAACACGCCCCCGTGCCCAAGATTCAGTTACTGAAAACAGAACCGTTAGATCCCGGCGGTTGGTAATTTCTGACACAAACATGAGTGATAGTAATTCTTTTTACTTTCGGCACTCTTATGGTTTGTGGTGTCGATTATGTGGAGGCGAACATGAGGAATTAAAATGTTATTTTCTCAACTATAGGCCCCACTATATAGACCCACCGATTTCTTGTAACCTTAAGAGGGGCGAAAGTAAAAATAAGCACTATTTCTCCCTCGAATGCGCCCAGCCAGATATTCTAGGAGAAATGCTCCTTGACGAGTTATTTCAACTAGAAGAACTACTTCTCAATTGGTCAAAAGAACTTAGGAAGGATTTTTTTAATCCATCCCAAGATAATGACCATGAGGAAATGTTGGAACCGCATTCCGACAACCTCGTTGCTCCCGAAAATACCTTCTTACCTAGAAAAGACGTGGACGATAGTCGTCCCTGTGCCGATTGTGCCGTGAAGGACTCCCCATCGACTTCGTTCGGTGCATACATAGACCTGAGCGATTCGGCATACACCTTCTTTAACGAGAGCCCGGGAAAGGGTTGGACTTGTCCACCTAGAATGAAAATAGGAATTACCCTCACCGACAACCTCTTGCGTTCTCGCCTTAGTATAGGACAATTAAGGTATCTTAGGCACTTTGGGGTTGTTCCAACAAGTCAAGAGCCACCCGATATAAATTAACTCCTTAGTAGAGACAAAACTTCATAAAACAGCTTTCCGACACGGGGCCGTGTCCGGCCAACACGCCCCCGTGTCCACCAAAAGATTCCTTTCTGATCAGAACGTCAGAATACGGACAAACTGTGTCAGAATTTCATCTGCACACGGGGCCGTGTCCAGCCGACACGGGGCCGTGTCCAGCAGGCTGTCGTTTTCTATAAATGCAGCCAAAAATCCTGCACACTTGGACCAACTTGGGACAGAGATTTGAAGGAATCTTCTCTCAAACAATCCTAGGTAAGTCTAAAAGAAGTTTCCAACAACCCATCTTGTCCTTTCCTCTTCTAGGCATTTCCTCCTTCTTCATCTTTCTTCAAAAGCTACCATGAAAAGTTTGATTTTTTTCAACTTTTGTGGTAGGAAACAATGAGTTTTGATCATGGAATCTTGGTAAAAACATGTTGTGTAACATTGTTTAAAGTTATTTACTGTCAAAAAGTTTACATAAACCCAGGAAATAACTTAAAAACCCAAGATTCCTTGCTCCAAATTCTGCAGAAAGATGAACACGGGGCCGTGCTCAATGAGCACGGGGCCGTGTCCAGAAACTGTTTCGTCATATAAACTGCTTTTGGTTTATTTTTCGTAGAATGGCGAGTGAAAACAACGAAACATCATCCGTTCATTCCTCAAACAGCCGAAGGGGAAGGAGGCCCTCCGTTGAAGCTACACTTGTGCCCTACGTGATAGCACTGAGGGAAGCTCTCGACGAAATGACATCAGTAGAGGAGGTCCTCATTGACCGTATTAACGATCTTACAATGGGACTTGAAAGCAGCTTCCAAGAGATTAACCTTTTGCACCAAAGGTTAAACATTTTGGTAGCACCTCCTATGGAACCAGTCCTTCCACAACAAGACTGGAACTTGGCACTCGGGGTTAACAACCCTACCGGGTGGGGAGACTCTCCCGCAGAACCTCCCATGGAAAACCCACAAGAAGTTCCAGCGGAAGTTGAAACTCCTCAAACTAATGCAAATGAGCCCTCTTTTCTCCTTCCAAGGGAGGTAGAGGAGTGGCTCGCCGACATATGAGGAGAACCATACCCGGAAGAAGGAGTTCTAAAAAGCCTTATCTAACCAAGATTAGTAGCTTCTTGGAAATTTTGCTAAAATAAAATAAAACATAGGGCTAGAACTCCATGGTTTAATATTTATGTACTTTTATCTTTATCTTTATGTAATGTCTCTCTATAATTTGCAATGCTATGATGGTTTTTAAGATTGATGGTTGTTTTAACAAATAAAACACACTCATGGTGGTAATGGATGAAAAAGGGAACGAGAAAAATGGAACCATGCACGAAGAACAGAGCAACCCGACAAAAATCTCCATCACAGAAGGCTCAACACGGGTCGTGCCCAACCAACACGGCCCCGTGCTGAGCCACCTGCAGAAAATCACCCAATTCAGGTAACTGGACACGGGCCGTGTTCAGCGGACACACCCCCGTGTCCAGGCTTCTGTTTCAATTCTCTAATTTTTGTTACTGGCACTTGACCACGGGGCCGTGCCCGGTCAACACGAGGTCGTGTCCAGGATGCCAGTAACATAAATCTTTGCTTTTTAAACCACTTTTACACATTCTAATCAACCAAAAACAGTATTTTTAGACACATTGAGGACAATGTGTAATTTAAGTGTGGGGGGATGCTAAAACCTTGAAATTTTGCAAATCCTAAACACAAGCCTTACACAAAACTCTATTGGAACCGCTAAACACCCCAAATTTTTTCAAAAACTTTTTCATTTTTTTATTTTACTTGTCTTAGTTTAAGTTGGGAATAACAAGTTCTAAAAAGGTTATATTTTTACAAGTTTACAACCGATAGCGTCATGATAAAAAAAAAAGAACCAACATAAGAAAATTATGAAACGGCATAACAAGTCTAGTTAAAAATTTGATAATATATACTTGATCACATAAAAACCCATTCCCACAAAAGTGAGTTTTGAGCCTTTATTGAGCATACAAATACACATCTTTAGATTAAATGCTCATTTTTCGTTTCTTGTGTGAATAGCCGCTTGGTTCTTACAAATCTAGAACTTGCCACGACGATACATTCCCAGTCCTTACCAACTTAAACCCAAGTAAGTAAATGATGGAGGCATTAGGACTAACCAATTTTTCCTTCAAAACCATTATTTTCCATTTTTTTATCACCTACCCAAAAATCCCCCTAGATAGCCCCTTTTGAGCCTAAACCCTTTCATTTCATTACCCCAAAACCCTTTTTACCCACCAAAAACCTTTTTATTTTTCTTCACCTTTTATTTTAGTAACAAGCTCGGTTTTTCGCAACCTCACCTTTTTATGTGACGATCAAAAAAAAAAAAAAAACAATAGTGATGAAGTCAAAAACAAACAAAAGCTATATAAAAGCTTGTTTGGAAAAATACTTCAAAATAAAAAGTCACTAAAAACAAGGTACTTTACGAAAACCGACACTTGTTACGATTTTCGCCCTTTTTACTAACCACTAACCCAACCACCCACCTTTAACCCAAGCCTAACCCTTCACCCAAAAGTCCTCTTGATATTTACAAAGGTAAAAAGTTAAAAAGGAGGAGGATTGATTGCTTGGCAAGCATATGGAAGGCGTAAGTTCCGTGCCGCTCTCGAGTGATTCACTAAAATATACACCTTCGGCCGAGTGTTGAGTGATCTCCCGTGAGGTATGTGAACTTGTATATAAATGGAATTTTAATAAGGCATGCTATGCCCAAATAAGTAATTTATCTTATGAAACGTTCAAAATAAATCATAACGAATAGGATTGTAAATAAATAAAAATAAAACTTACAAAGACCTTGGATTCCCGACACTCTAGGACAAGCTAAAAAACTTCTCTTCTACCTATTCCATTTGGGGGTGTAAGCCACATTTAAAGAGTTTTGCTTGAGGACAAGCAAAAGTTCAAGTGTGGGGGTATTTGATGTGTGTAAAATGCAACATATAAATCACATCAATTAAGGCATAAAACTAACCCTTTTTAAGTACTAATGTTGGAAAAAGAGTGTCTTTGTCTTCCTTTTGTATTTTCAAGATGAAATGAGCTCAAAATCACAAAAGAAGCAAAAAGACAACTAATTCTACCATAAATACAAGAAAAGGAACAAAAGTAGACTGCCCGGACCCTCAACGGCACCTCCCAAGGCAAAGGAGAAGAAACAGAGTCTGAACACGCCCCGTGTCCAGCGAACACGGGGGCGTGCCCAGGAAGCAGCAGAAAAGACAAACCAGTAAAAGCTTCCATTGCCCACCACGGGGCCGTGTCCAGCGGGCACGGGGGCGTGGTGAAAGTACAGCAGGCGCATTAATTGTAATTGCGAATTAGAATTAATGAAGAGAGAGAATGTCAGACGGGCACGGGGCCGTGTCCAGCCTTCTGTTCAGCCTATAAATAGAGGAGCTTGGTTTCATTCTCTCTCATCCCTTGGCACACCACCTCTCTCACACTTCATCCACCACCTACCACCACCATAACACCATCATCCACCACCATCATCCATTGTCCATCGTAGAGTGTGTGAGTCGTCTCGGGATCCAAGATTGATAGTAAGAGTTCTTGACAATCAAGGCCATGTTTGCCTAAGTCTCTTACATCACTTGGTGAAGACAAGTGTTTAGTATAATACTTTTTATTTTTAATCTTTTGCACTTTTTATTTGGTTTTGTATTAATGACTTTAATAACTAGTTACTTATGTTGAAGGTGATCTTTCCTTATCGTTTGTCCGTGGTGTCTTGGCATTGTTTTACTGTCTATATAAAATAAAAGATTTTCACCATTCATATCTCCACGGTCTATATGGAGGTATGTTGGCTACCTAGTCGGGGGTTAAGGGAACGGTGTGGTAAGGGTCTTGCCCTTGTTCAGCGTTTAGAGGTCCTGCTTGGGACCTGGGTCAAATTTAGTAGGATCTCCTTCAATGCCCATAGGTATTGGATGGCGGGGATCCAAACTCTTTGACTCCCTCATAAGTTAACTACTATTAATACTATAACCCGGCTATTTAGGACTGTATCCCTGCTGACTCAGACTACTTAGCCGAGGGTAACGTCACCGCCAAAAGCGGGGCCTACCACAATTTGCATTAATAACTTAATTCATTATCTTTCAATAATCCAACCCTTTAGGATTGTATCCTTGCTGACTCAAACTACTGGGTTGACGGTAACGTCGCCTTCAAAAGAGGGGCCTACTACAATAACTAAGATAATCTCTTAAACAAGTGCAAAAGTGCGAAAATAATCAAAGGTTATACTAATACACGTGTCGGATCCTAGTGATTCATCTTGTCTATTTGTTTTTATTTTATTTTTATTTTTCTGCATTTAGTTAGTTTTTATTTTTCTTAGTTTAAAACATTTTTCTCACTTTTTGATTTGGTTAGACGTTGAGGATAAACCGGTACTAAAAGCTCTTGTGTCCTTGGACGACCTCGGTATCTTACCAACACTATACTACGTCCACGATGGGTGCACTTGCCCATATGTGTGTTTAGTGTTAGTAAATATCGTGTTTTATAAATTTAAAACTTGGCTAAAAGTGTAAAAAGGGCTTAAATACTCATCAAAATTATAACACACTTCACGCACATCAACTATCCTCGCTTTCATCAGATTTGTTTCATCTCATTCTTTTCATCTAATTCTCTCACTCGTTTCCTCTCATGTTTCCTCTTTTAGAATGCCTCCTCGAGGCGACAATCAGGTGGCGAATGCCGAACTGGTGGAAATCATCGCACAGCAAATGGCTGCTGCCTTCCCAAATCTTTATGCTCAAATGATTCAAGCCATCAACAACAACAATGCTCCATGCAATTTCAAGAATTTTAACTCGGCTAAACCGCTCAAGTTTAGTGGTTCTGAGGGAGCAACTGGGCTTCTTCAATGGTTCGAGAGCATTGAGAATACTTTCCGTCACGTTCAGTGCCTGAAAATCGCAAGGTCGAGTTTTCTTCGAGTGTGCTTCAGAAGAGGGCTCTTACGTGGTGGAATGGGGTTATGCGAGACCGCGGTGCTGAGGTTGCATTAGCACAGACTTGGGCCAAGCTTAGGGCTCTTATGATGAAGGAATTTTGTCCTCGTCATGAGCTTAGGGCCCTAGAAAGGGAATTTGATGATTTAAAGCAAGATAGAGGGGAACATCGAGCCTATACTGACCGCTATGAGGAATTGAGCTTGTTATGCCCTGCTATGGTTACGCCTCTGGATAAGGCGATTGAAAAATACATTGATGGTCTTCCTGACGTAGTTCAGGATATCGTTACTGGCAGCAACCCTACTACTGTCAGACAAGCCATTGAATTGGCTGCCACTCTGACTGAATCCCATATCAGGAAGCGCAAGCTGTTTCGGAAGGGAGACTTAAGACCATCTGACAAGACTGCTCATGTGGAACCAAAGGAAGAAAATGCTGAGGTGTCCAAGAAGAAGAAGTGCAAAGCCTCTCAAAGCTACGCTGTAACTGCTCAAGACAAACAGGTTGCACCAAACCAGCCAACACAACCTCGTAAAAGACAAAACTATGTTGGTACCGCACCTTTGTGCAACAAGTGCAACCGTCATCATCTAGAGCAAGAGCAGTGTCACAAATGTACCCACTGTGGGCGGTTGGGACATTTGATCAATGTTTGTCGTTATGCAAATCAAGCTGCTGCAAACCCTCCTGCTGTTCAAGCACGGTTCCCTCCGGGGTCATGTTATAACTTTGGTGACCTTACCCACTACAGGAACAATTCCCCAAGACTTGTTAACATACCCCCAGCGCGTGGACGAGTGTTCAACATCAATGAGGCAAACATGAACAATGATGCAGCAGTGAACAATTAATGTTTTGTATTTCCTTGGTTGTTATCTTTTGACACTTCAAGACAATTTGGTTGTTACATAAATAAAGATTTGTTGTTTTTATTTCTGCAAAATTTATGCGTTGTGTGAATGCTTGATGCAACCTTATGATGTCAACCCAAAGACAAACTACTCGTAAGGATCCTTTGGTGGTCTAGTCGAATCGCTTCATGTTTATTCAAGTAATTTTTCCTACGCATTATGAAATGGACTGTGCGGACTGTGCAAGGAATTACGTAATTATGGAGGCCTACATAATTATGGAATTCAGTGCACAGGAGCCACATGAAGCTTCATCATGTGTTAAGACCTATATTGACAAGAATAATGATACGGGAGAAGTCTTGGACCTCGACCAATGTGATTTTTTCTCACACTCCCCAATTCTGATCTCAATCACACACCAAGTTTCATATGATAAGTCTTCATAAGAAACGTTCTTCTGTCCGTAGTTCAAAATTCCATGTTTTACTATTACAAGGAAATTCTGTGACATCTCGTATTTTCAACCTTTCCATTTTTGGCAAGTCTACTTGTACTTTCTATTTTTGTAAGTTGTACCTTTGTGGTATTTGATTCTATTCCCAAATTGTACTCGAGACTTGAAATCATAATGAAAGTGCATGATTTTATTCATATTTGTGTGTGAATATGTATTGTCAAAACAATTGATAACATGTTGAAACTATGTTTAACACGTAAAAACAGTGAAAATACATCTTAATCTCAGCTCTCAAATTCATCATTGCCAAGAGATTACCCTAAGCCGTACAAAAATTGGGAATTTATACGTTAATTCGGTAAAAATATCAAAATTTGGGTTAAAATAATTTTTATATTATTTTATTAATATTTTAAATAAGTAAACTAATAATTTAAATTAAATAAATAAAGTTATAAAACAAAAGAATTATAAAAGAAAATGATTTTTGGTTAGTTTTGGTTAGTTAAACTAACCCAGTTAGCTAAATCTGGTTAAATCAGCTAACCATGTCAGTTTTTATCAATGGGGGACACTAACTGAGTTAGAAAACTCAGTTAATGACTAACCCAGTTAGTTAAAAATGCAGCAAAAAGGGAGGGGTCTCCTGGGTGAGAACCGGCCGCCCTTAGGTTCGAACTCGGGTCGTCTCGGTCACAAACACACGCACTAACCACTCGGCCGGGAATGCCACATCCAAACGATCTAGGAACTTAATTCCTTTTAACCGCTAATTAATGGCCTCGAATTTAAATAATGAAACCGCCAAAACGGTTCGTCTTCTCCGGTTGATTCAACGATCGGAACCCGACCCTTCATCTCTGTAACCGACCTCCTGCAAACTTCTATATAAACCGACCCCATGTTCATCATAGTTCCCTTCACTCGAATCCCGAAACAAAACCGCGAACCCGATCTCTTCTTCTTCACGTCAACTCGCCGGACCACCTCCGACCACCACCTTCGCCGGAGTTCACCACCGTCGATCACCAATATATGCCGCCACTGCAACTGGTCCGGTGACCCCGCCCGGTACGGATTTTCGTTTCCGAATTCTTTTTTTTCTCGTTTATTTACAGTTTCAGTTTTATAATTATTATGTTTATTATTATTATTTTTATAAATCAGATATAATTATTATTATTATTATTATTAATATTATTATTATTATTACTTATTAGTATTTGTATTTATTTATTTATCTATATGTAAAAGCTGATATAATTAATATTCAACAAATATATTATTTACTTAGAATAATTATTATTATTAAAACAGATTTATTTCTATAATTATTGTTATTATTATTAAACAGATTTGTTAATATATTTTAAGTCTGAAATATTATTATTAACATATTTATCATTTTATTTTAATCAGAATTTGTAATCAGAATTATTATTCATTTAAATCAAAATTCTTATAAAATCAGAATTTATTTATAAATCTTCAGAATTATTATTTGTTATTTAAAAATCTGAATTAATATTCCTACTGTTCAGATTTCTTATTTTAAAATCAGAATTATTGTTTTAATCAGAATTTATATTATAAAATCAGAAGTATTATTTTATCTAAAATCAGAATCTATATTTTAAAAAAACCAGAATTATTATTTTTACTTTATTTAAAACAGAAATATTATTTATATGATCAGATTTATTATTTAAATCAGAATTTATTTTTGTAATCAGAATTATTATATAATAATAATAATAATCAGAATTATTATATATATATATATATATATATATATATATATATATATATATATATATATATATCAGAATTTTTATTTTAAATATATTAGAAATTAATAATCTATATAATCTAGAATTTTAGAAATATTATTTTAATGGCATATAAAAAAATCAGTATTTATTATTATTCACTTATTTATAAATAAATTGTCACATATTTTACTAAATATAAAAATAAGAGACATATGATTGTTATTTTTAGAAATGTTAATTTTATTTTTATAAATGCTTTGTTATTTAATAATCTCTAAATTCCCCATATTTATCAAATCCTCAAAATTAGTAGGGTAATTCTCTTGTGCACATTCTCTTGGGAAATCCCCCTGATTCTTAATTATTCCAAGAAAAACGCAACGCAACCTAAGGTGAGTATACATGACCCATTTTCTGTTTTATCACATTTTGGGTGTTGTATGCATTTCCTATATCAAAAACACTATGTTAAACATTTTTGCACTGTCAATCCACATTTCATGTGAACTATTTGACTCATGTTAATCATGTTATGCTAATGTTAAACATTTATGATTATGTGTTCATTAACTTTGCAAGCCTCCCCTAACAATGGCAGCGCTGTAGGTTGAGAAACGCCCCTCCCATAATATTATGGGTATTGTTAGGATTATTCTATGTTACTCATGTTACCACCCTTCTAGGGTTAGGCCATGTTAATTGCGTTAAACTTTGGTTTGAACACATAGATTTCATCGTTACGAGTATAACTGTTAATATGAAATCATATAGTCACGTGGATTTGATCATGTTAAACTATTTCAAACATATTATACTATATTTAAACTTGTGTACTCGCCAACATGTTTTGTTGACTTTATTTTAAATGCATAGAGCAGGATGAGGAATCAAGATTGGAAGAAATAAATAGGATGGCTTAGAAACCCACCTATGTAATAAACTATGTTTGATGATTGTTATTTCCTTTCTATGACATTTTGTATGAAACTTTGGAATTTTAATAAATGGAATTTAATAATATTGTCACATTTAGTGTTATAATGTCTTTGGACAATTTGTACGTCTCATCCCGATGTTTCCGCCATCGGTTGGGGTGTGACAGATTGGTATCAGAGCCATAACTATAGGGAATTAGGAATGCCTTGCTTTGCCTAGTATATAGTTTAGGAGCTTTCTCATTTATTTGTTGTTTAAGACAATATTCCCTTCTCTCTTCCTTGCTTCCCTCTATTCTTTTGGACTTCTAATATACAAGCCTTTCCTAAGGCTAACACAATACACACATGGAAGCTGTGAAGACACTCATGTAATACAATCGAAATGATTCATCAAAACAGGGGTGATTCCCATATTTGGTGATGATTTTCATTCAGCTTAAATTTGATTTTGCATGAAATATACCCTCAAGTTAGGAGTGATATCCAAACCTTGATGGGAGTTTCCATTTCATATTCTAGTGGACCCTCATCTTTGGATGAGTACCAACCACATCAGGGTACGATGTTATCAAGTTAGAGGTGAAACTCGCATCTTGTTAACTTGTCCCATTCCTTGATTTTCGATCTCGCCAAAGTTTCGATTTTCCCAATCGATTAAGGACGTGTAGTAACTGGAAGGACAAACATCGTTAGTCGCTCCTCGATGAGAGTGTTTGTCTATTAGGCCAAAGCACGTCTCCTTAATTCGAAAAGGATTTCGACTCACTTTGGAATAGTCTTATGTTACGTTCCGTGACAATCCATATTTTTATGATAAATCTCTTTTTATGTCATCTCAATTATTATGTGATTTACATTTGAGCGTTATCTTCATTTCAAGTTTGGGAACACGAATCACGTTATTATCGCAATCTAAAACAATTAATAATTACTCCATCATGAACAAACTAAATTTATCTTGCTTTCATTATACATGATATTCTATGTGTAACACCATGTTATTCTATGTGCAATACTATGTTATTCTATGTGAAACTATTTGGCAATTCATGTGAAAAACAATGTGCTATGTGATGCATACATGAAATCAATTTTCCTAAATAAAAACATTATGATTAAAGTCTCATCCATTTCTTGTTTTGAATTTCTAGATGTCGTCATCTCGCCAGTTCTGTCACTCTCCCAGAAAATCCAAGGCTAATTCCCAAAAGAAAATGATGACGTTCATGGCAAATCAGATTGCTAGAATCATGCCAAAGATACTGTTTGAGATTCAAGCCTCTGGCACTCCAAATCATTGTGGTGATTCTCACGTAGTACAGCCTAAACCAGTCTCGTTCAACTACAAACACTACACTGCCTGTAACCCCAAAACTTTCACTGGGAAGGATGGTGTGACTGCCATGTTGGAATGGTTTGACAGCATGGAAGTCACATTCATAAATAGTGAATGCCCAGAGGAACTCAAGGTTCGAAGTGCCACTGGTGTTTTCCAAGCCAGGGCACTAGACCGGTGGACTAACGAGAGAAATATTCGATCCAATGAGCTAGCTTACACGTTGTCTTGGGAAGAACTCAGACAGCTTATGATGGAGGAATTCTGCCCTCCTCATGAGCAGCAGAAGTTGGAAGAAGAGTTCTGGACCCTCAAACAGGTTGGGGATGAAAACCTTGCATACACTACCCGGTTCAAGCAGTTGTGTTTTATCGTGCCTCATTTGGTGTTGACCACAGAACGCACCATTCGGAAATATATTAATGGGTTGCCTCCTACGATGCGTGATACCATCGAGGCGGCTAGGTTGGATAACATTGAGGATGTGTACCGCCTCGCGACAAGTTTGAATAATAATCGAGTTCGTGATAAACAAGTCGCAGCAGCATCTAAACCTACATCCTCCTCAAAACCCGCTCACCAAATCACCCACAACAACAGGGGAAAGAAGCGTGCTCACCAATCCTCAGTTTGTAACGCAGTTACACCAGTTGAAAATCCAAAACCTAACCCAGCAAACCCAGAAAAGAAGTAATACACAGGAACAAACCCTAAGTGCACCACTTGCCACTTTCATCACCCAACTACGAGCCCATGTAGACACTGTACTTCCTGCAATCGTTATGGGCATACGACAGCATACTGTCGCAACAACCCTGTGATAGCCCAAAATCCAAAACCAGCAAATGTGGTCAGGGCATGTTTCAAATGTTGGGATCCAACTCACCTACGACCTCAGTGTCCTCAATTGAGGCAAGACTTACAGCAGAAGGCACCACAAGGCCTTGCATTTGTTATCAACGCTCAGCAAGCGCGCAACGATAATGAGGTCGTGAACGGTACGTTCCTCGTTAATAATTTGTATGCTTCTATTTTATTTGATACTGGTGCAGATAAATGTTTTGTATCTGTAGAATTTGAACCATTGTTAAAATGCGCACGCTCAAAACTACCTATTCGTGTCGATTCTGTTCTTCGTAATTGTACTCTCACTTTGAATAATCATGCCTTTTCAATTGACCTCATACCCATGGAGTTGGGTAGTTTCGATATCATAGTAGGCATGGATTGGCTTAGAAAGAACCATGCTGAAATCGCCTGTTTCGAAAAATACGTTCGTTTGCCTCTTCCATCAGGCGATACCCTACATGTTTATGGGGATCGACCTTCCAAGGGTCTAAAGCTAATGTCATGCACCCAAGCGAACAGATACTTACGTAAAAAGTACTTTGCCTTTTTAGCCCACGTAGTGGAAGAAAAGGGCAAGGGAAAATGCGTAAGCGATGTTCCAGTGGTGTGTGATTTCCCAGAAGTTTTCCCTGAGGATTTACCTGGTCTTCCTCCTCCTCGATCAGTTGACTTTCGTATCGACCTTGTGCCTGGTGCAACTCCTGTTGCACGAGCTCCCTATCGCCTTGCAACCTCTGAGATGCAAGAGCTTTCCAGCCAACTCTAGGAGCTTCTTGACAAGGGTTTCGTTCGACCCAGTACCTCTCCTTGGGGTGCTCCTGTTCTATTCGTTAAAAAGAAAGATGGTTCGTTTCGAATGTGTATCGATTATCGAGAGCTCAATAAGCTTACTATCAAAAATCGATATCCATTACCTCGCATTGACGACCTCTTTGATCAACTCCAAGGTGCGAGTTATTTCTCCAAGATCGATCTTCGATCTGGCTATCATCAACTTCGTGTCCTCGAAGAGGATATCCCAAAAACCGCATTTCGAACACGCTATGGACAGTACGAGTTCGTAGTCATGCCTTTTGGTCTGACGAACGCGCCTGCCGTGTTCATGGATTTGATGAATCGTGTTTGCAAACCTTATCTAGATCGATTCGTGGTTGTCTTCATTGATAACATTCTAATTTATTCTAAATCTCAAGTCGATCACGAGCGTCATTTACGTCTCATACTCGAACTTTTGCGAAGTGAACGTTTATACCCAAAGTTCTCAAAGTGTGAATTCTGGATCAAGGAAGTCCAATTCCTTGGGCATGTCGTTAGCGAAAAAGGAATTCATGTCGACCCTGCTAAAATTGAAGCTGTCAAAAGTTGGATTGCACCTAAAAACCCATCAGAAATTCGTTCATTCCTAGGAATGGCGGGTTACTACCGTCGATTCATCTCGAATTTTTCTAAGATAGCTGTTCCTCTCACTATGTTTGTCACACCCCCAAAATCCACCTGCGGAGTATCACCGCTTGGGAGCGTGACTGACCAGGATCAAGGCATGTAACAGAGGATCAACAACTAGTTGAGCGAGTTCACAGAAAGTAAATGCGTAATAGTAAGTTCGTTTGTAACACGTGGCTCTACTGGGCCGATAATACGTTCTATTAGTGGGGCTTCCCATGTTGTATATCCACTAGACTATTCGTAACCATAGGTGTTCTACATATCCCGAGAACAGTAACACGTACAAGTTTACGTAGGTTTTACGTAAGTAATCCTTCACAACCGAGGATAGGGGTACGCGGGGGTTTACGTAGGTTTTACATAAGTGCCTGACACAACCGAGGCAGTAGTGAGTATAAGTTCACGTAGGTTTTACGTGAGTATCCTTCACAACCGAGGAAAGCGAGTAGCATAAGTATACGTAGGTTTTACGTATGTGTCCTGCACAACCGAGGACGATGGTATGGTAGTCTAGTAACAGTGTATGTACGAATCTAGTCAATCTCATTTCTTTAATCCCATTCCCAAGCCCTTGGGAATCCCATGCCTTAGTAAGGGTGTGAACTCACCTTGGTTTGCTCGGTATGCTACTTCTCTAGGGGGAGTTTGTTGGTGCATGTTTGTGACAACAGCTTAGATTTGGTCTTTGGATATCTTGTAATTAGTTAAACGATAAACAGTTAGCGGGTTTAGCTTTGTAATAGTTAGTTATAATGTTTGGGCTAACTAAACCAAAGGATTGGGTGATGGGGGGCGAATTGGGCCTGTCCAATTCGCAGCCCATGATGTTTAACCTAGCCCAGTTGTGAACCTTGTGTTATATAAACAAGGTTAGACATTAGGGTTCAGGTTAATCAGCCAAAACAGTTTGAGAGAGACAGAATTTCGTGAGAGCTAGTACTTGGATGAAATTAGGGTTTGTGGTTAGGGTTTGATTGATTGTAATCAGTCTTGGTAGATAATCAATAAAACCCGGTTTGATTGGAATTGTTGTTTCTGTTCTCTACACGTTTTCTGCTTATTCTGATCAAGAGGATTCCGCACTCTTGATTGGAAAGACGATTCTGTGAAGATCCATAACATCAGGGGGACCTACAGGGTAGGGGTCATAAAGGTCGGACAGAACATGGGGTTTAAACATGAAACTCGGACCCCATTTCATTAATCAAACTCGGACCACATTCATGTCCCTAATAAAACTCGTATAGCTCATGTATAATAAAACTCGGACATCCCTGTTATGCACAAAAGTCGGACTAGGGGAGGATGGGCAATAAACTCGGACCTTAGGTGTTAGTGAAGGTCGGACAACAAGTGGGTCACAAACTCGGACCATAAGGTGCTCATAAAACTCGGACACATGGTCATCATAAAGATCGGACCCTTTACCTACCATCCAAAAGTCAGACATCTTTGAGCTTCCAATAAAGCTCGGACTTGATTCCTTTCTTTTCAAAAATTCGGACATATAAGTGATGAATACTCGGATCCTTTTATTTAAATGAAAGTCGGACAAGATCCTTTTATACATAAACATCGGACCATTTTACTTCTTTTAAAACTCAGACGATGCACATTCACTAAAACTCTGTCTACAAGTAATACGATTTTAACAGTTACGTTTCAACATCACAGTTACGTTTCAAAGACCATCCTAAACCCTAGTTCATGATTTTTCACAGTGCAAGATCATATCAATCCACCAATACTTAACAATAACAATCATCATAAGAACAATCTATCAACCGTACAACTAATCATCATCATCAATAATTCAGAATCAAATCAAAATCACAGAAGTATCATATGAGAGCTAGGGTTTTCATGAACACACAATCAAGAATTGATAATGATCAAACAATCAATTAGGTTTACAAGTATTACAATAATCGATAAACAATTACCTTGAATGATTCTAGAGAAAAAGAGGAATCGAAAGTGATGAATGCCTTGTGCCAATGATGGTGGTGATGATGATTGCTAGGGGATTAGAGAATTGTAAGTACGTGTTTTGTTTTGTGTGCCAATGATTAGTGAAAAGGGATTAGGGTTAAGTATCTCTAGGATTTCACTAATTACCCTCTACCTCCCTAAGTATCATATTTTACACATGTACACCATCTCATAACCATTTCCTAGTTTCACCACCAAGTTCATATATTTACCAAGTCTTTCACAATTAACAAACAACCATGCCCAATCACACAATACAATTCATTGCATCAAAACGTATATAATTCCATAGCAATTAATTGTGTAATTAATCAACTAAACAATACAATAACGTGCAATAAATGCGAAATGGAAATCTTGGAAATTCAAGTTGTCACATTATCCCCAACTTGAAAGAAATTTCGTCCCGAAATTTAGCATGCGGTTACTGAGGAAGCTTGGTAAGTTATGTCGTTTACTGGTTTTCCTGGGGTGTAACATCATCCCCCCGTTGATTTGGAATTTTGTCCCGAAATTCCGCAGTAGTAGCTTCAGTCTCAGTAGTGGATGCATTGGTTCCGAATAACTGGGGGTACTTTTCTTTCATTTGGTCTTCGCGTTCCCAAGTGTACTCTGGGCCACGTCGGGAGTTCCAACGAACTCGAACAAGAGGGATTCTCTTGCTTTTGAGGACCTTAACATCCCGGTCCGTGATTTCAACTGGTTCTTCGACGAACTGCAACCGCTCGTCGATAGTGAGTTCCTTAAAAGGAACTATGAGGGTCTCATCTGACAGGCACTTCTTCAGATTCGACACGTGAAATACATTGTGAACTGCACCGAGTTCAGCTGGTAGGTTTAGCTTGTAGGCCACTTTGCTTATTCTTTCAATGATCTCGAACGGTCCGACATACCGCGGATTGAATTTGCCCCGTTTGCCAAAACGAACCACACCCTTCCAAGGTGAGACTTTAAGTAAAACCCGGTCCCCGACCTGAAATTCCAACGGTTTCCTACGCTTATCCGCGTATGCTTTCTGACGGTCGCGTGCTGCCGCCATGCGCTGTCGTATCTGTGCAAACTTTTCCGTGGCGTCCACTACAATCTCCGGACCCGTGATCTGACTATCCCCCACCTCTGCCCAACAGAGAGGTGACCGACATTTACGTCCGTACAATGCCTCGAATGGGGCGGCTTGTATGCTGGTGTGATAGCTGTTATTGTATGAAAACTCCACCAAAGGAAGATGCTTTTCCCAGCCGTTGCCGAAATCGATAACACATGCCCGAAGCATGTCTTCAAGAGTTTGGATCGTTCGCTCAGACTGCCCATCCGTCTAAGGATGATAGGCTGTACTCATGTCTAGACGAGAGCCAAAAGCTTTGTGCATCGCTTGCCATAGTTCTGAAGTGAATCGTGCATCCCGATCCGAAATGATGGAGGTGGGCACCCCGTGCCTCGAAACAACTTCTTTAAGATAAACGTCTGCGAGAGTGGAGAACTTATCCGTTTCCTTAATAGCCAGGAAGTGTGCAGACTTGGTGAGTCGATCCACGATCACCCATATGGTATCATTCCCACACTGGGATCTAGGTAGGACTGTAACAAAATCCATGGAAATTTCTTCCCATTTCCATTGCGGTATCTTGGGTTGCTGAAGTAGGCCCGCTGGTTTTTGATACTCCACTTTGACTTTTGCACATGTCAAACACCTGCCAACGTAAGTCGCTATGTGGGCCTTCATGCTAGGCCACCAATATGTAGTTCTGATGTCGTGATACATTTTATCCGAACCTGGATGTATCGAGTAGCGAGACTTATGAGCTTCGTCCATCACAAGTTCTCGTAAACCGCCGTATAGTGGGACCCAAATAAGCCCCGTTACATAATAGGCACCGTCTTCCTTTTGTTCCAATCGTTGCCTTGAGCCGCGTAAAGCTTCAGCCTTTACGTTTTCTGGTTTTAATGCTTCCACCTGAGCATCTCGTATCTGTGCAGGAAGACTGGACTGGATAGTGAGCTGCAAGGCTCGTACACGCCTAGGTAGAGTATCTTTCCGGCTGAGAGCGTCAGCCACAACATTGGCCTTGCCTGGATGGTACTTGATGGCGCATTCGTAATCATTAAGCAGTTCGACCCATCGTCGTTAACGCATGTTCAATTCCTTCTGCTTGAAAATATGCTCGAGACTCCTGTGATCAGTGTAAATAGTGCACTTGGTACCGTACAGGTAGTGTCGCCATATCTTAAGCACGAAAACAACAGCTCCCAGCTCTAAATCGTGCGTCGTGTAGTTCCGTTCATGAACCTTGAGTTGACGAGAGGCGTAGGCAATAACTTTATCACGCTGCATCAATACACAACCGAGCCCCTGTATCGATGCGTCACAATAGACCACAAAATCGTCTGTGCCTTCTGGCAGTGAGAGGATAGGCGCGCTACAAAGCCTATCCTTTAAGTACTGGAAAGTCGTTTCTTGTGTATTACCCCAACGATAGGTAACACCTTTCTGTGTCAACATAGTAAGCGGCTGTGCGATCTTGGAGAAGTCTTTAATAAATCGTCTGTAATACCCCGCCAAACCCAAGAATTGGCGTATTTCTGTTGGTGTACGCGGTGCAGGCCAGTTCCTGATCGAATCTACCTTGGATGGATCGACATGAATCCCATCCCTGTTCACCACATGGCCTAAGAAATGGACTTCACGAAGCCAGAAGTCGCATTTTGAAAACTTTGCGTACAGTTGTTCCTTTCGAAGAAGTTCCAAGATAAGGCGTAAGTGCTGCTCGTGTTCCTCCTGACTCTTGGAGTAGATCAGAATATCGTCGATGAAGACAATGACGAACTTGTCAAGATAGGGTTTGCACACCCTGTTCATTAGATCCATGAATATTGCAGGCGCGTTCGTAAGCCCGAATGGCATAACAAGAAACTCGTAGTGACCGTAGCGAGTTCTGAATGCTGTTTTGGAGACGTCCTCCTCGCGAACTCTCAGCTGATGATACCCTGACCTCAAATCAATCTTGGAGTAGTAACTCGACCCTTGCAACTGGTCGAATAAATCGTCAATGCGTGGAAGAGGATAGCGGTTCTTCACTGTAACCTTGTTCAGTTCGCGATAATCAATGCACATTCTGAAAGTGCCATCCTTCTTTTTCACGAATAATACTGGAGCTCCCCAAGGCGAAGAGCTTGGACGAATGAAACCTTTAACCAAGAGCTCTTGTAGTTGCTTAGACAGTTCTTCCAATTCAGTTGGAGCTAAACGATACGGCGCGCGGGCTATAGGTGCCGCTCCTGGAGCTAGCTCGACTTGAAACTCGACTTGACGATGAGGCGGTAGACCAGGTAAATCTTCAGGAAACACCTGAGGAAATTCGCGTACAACTGGAATATCCTCTATTCTTTTCTCTTTCGAAGTTGCATCAGTAACTAGTGCCAAGATAGCCGAATGACCCTTTCGTAAACATTTCTGAGCCTTCAGGAAAGAGATGATGCCAACCACTGCACCACTCTTGTTGCCTTGAACTTCGAGAGGTTCCTTACCCGAACGAGGAATACGAATGATCTTCTCCTTACATAAGATCTCTTCTTGCTGCTTGGATAACCAATCCATGCCAATGAAGATGTCGAAACTACCCAGAACTATAGGAGTAAGATCAATCGAGAAGGTCTGACCCGCTAAAACGAAGTTACAACCCTTGACTATATGCGTGGCTTCTACACTCTTACCATTTGCTAGTTCTACGACATGTTTGGTGTTTAGGGGTGTTGGTGTACGTTTTATCAATTTACTCATTTTCAAAGACATATAACTCGTGTCCGCACCCGAATCAAACAAAACAGTAACATAAATATCGTCGAGGAGAAACTTACCCATAACGACGTTGGGATCATTTATGGCATCACCCTGCCCCAACACAAATGCACGACCCCTTGCTTCATTGCCGTTGTTGTTGTTGTTGCCATTACCGTGATTGTTGTTATGGTTGTTGTTGTTCTGGTTCCTGTTCAACTGGGGGCAGTGCCTTTTGAAGTGACCCTCTGCACCGCAATGAAAACACCCTTTGTTGCCCTGCTGTTGATTCTACTGTGCTGGTGGCTGCTGCTGATTCTAATTCGCAGGCCGAGGGCTTCTACAGTCTCTGGCCTCATGACCCATCTTGAGGCATCTTTGACAGCGACCCTTGTTACACTGGCCACTGTGGTGTCTGTTGCAGGTGTTACACTTTGGGAGGTTCCCTCGATATCCCCCCTGCCTGTGACTGCCTGAAGAATGCTGACTGGGACTCTAGTAACTGTTAGTCTTTCGCTGCTGAACTTGAGACTGAACTGAAGCTGATCCCTTGCTAGAATCCCCATCCCATTTTCTCTTATTGTCACTTGGAGTAGCAAGTGTAGTAGAAGCAGTAGCGGTAGCAGTAGCGCTGATACGTTTTGGCAGTCTGTTCTGATCCACTGCCTGATCTGTGATGCGGTGAGCAAGGCGCTGAATAGCCTGAATGTTGTCAAGATTGGCCGATGTTACGTGGCTCTGGATTTCTGGCACCAAACCCTTGAGGTACAACTCGATGCGCTTGTATGGAGGGTCCACCATAGTTGGACATAGCACAGCCAACTCGTTCGACCTCTTGGTATAAGCCTCGATTTCTGACCCAGTCATTTTCAAATGATAAAACTCATCCTCCAGCTTGTGGATGTCTTCCCGAGTGCAGTATTCACGTTTAATCAATTCCTTGAAGTCATTCCAAGGGGTGGCGTTAGCAGCTGCCAACCCTAAGATCTGCACTTGTGCGTTCCACCAAGTTAGAGCAATCCCCTCTAAAGTACCAGTGGCATACTTGACCCTGCGAGCCTCAGGGCATTCACACATCTCGAACACAGACTCGAGCTTTTCAAACCAGTGGAGGAGTCCAACCGCTCCCTCCGTGCCACTGAACGTGTTAGGACGACAATCCATGAAGTTCTTGAAGGTACACACAGGTTGCTGAACGTGTTGTCCTAATGTGTAAGAACAGAATGAGGTTAAACATAAGAGTTGATTAGGAACGTAGGATCTAAAGATCCTAGAATGAGTTACGACTGCAGGGTATACCTCCTGCGTTTGCAGCTGCAAGTGCCGCAGCAACTTGTTCTTGAATGAGAGCCGCCAACTGGGCTTAAGTCATGTTCACACGTCTGGACATGATCTTCATAGTAAAGGTAAAAATAAGTGAGAATGGTTCGCGAGTAGTGCGATGACAGAAGAGTGTAAGCACACAAGTGTGTTCAAGCAGTAACAAGTAGTGAGTAATGTAATCTAAGCATACTACGAGCAAAGTTCTATGCAATTCTAGCATGTAGGCAATAAACATAAACCTTATTACCTAGGATGTTGAGTCTTGCACGTGGAGCGAAGCGTCGTTGTGGATCATTGAGAGCACTGTTCTGGTTATAGTCTGGTTTTAATAAAAACGTTTTCCCATATTAAAACCAAGTTCTCTATAACCAATGGCTCTGATACCAATCTGTCACACCCCCAAAATCCACCTGCGGAGTATCACCGCTTGGGAGCGTGACTGACCAGGATCAAGCCACCAATCGTATAGAACAATACATATAGTAAAAGTAATTGCAATTAAACCAAACCAAATTTATATGAAAGGTGTTCCAAAACGTAAGTAAGGTATCATTGTTTAGCAGAAGCGTATAATCAAACCCAACATAATTAAGTATGTAATGTCAAAAGTGTTTAATAAGGTAATCACAATCCAAGCCCACAACGACCAGCTCCTCCCTGTGCAAGCTCCATGTATCGAACGACCTGCAAGGCATGTAATAGAGGATCAACAACTAGTTGAGCGAGTTCACAGAAAGTAAATGCGTAATAGTAAGTTCGTTTGTAACATGTGGCTCTACTGGGCCGATAATACGTTCTATTAGTGGGGGCTTCCCATGTTGTATATCCACTAGACTATTCGTAACCATAGGTGTTCTACATATCCCGAGAACAGTAACACGTACAAGTTTACGTAGGTTTTACGTAAGTAATCCTTCACAACCGAGGATAGGGGTACGCGGGGGTTTACGTAGGTTTTACGTAAGTGCCTGACACAACCGAGGCAGTAGTGAGTATAAGTTCACGTAGGTTTTACGTGAGTATCCTTCAAAACCGAGGATAGCGAGTAGCATAAGTATACGTAGGTTTTACGTATGTGTCCTGCACAATCGAGGACGATGGTATGGTAGTCTAGTAACAGTGTATGTACGAATCTAGTCAATCTCATTCCTTTAATCCCATTCCCAAGCCCTTGGGAATCCCATGCCTTAGTAAGGGTGTGAACTCACCTTGGTTTGCTCGGTATGCTACTGCTCTAGGGTTTAACATTTGTCTAAGTCCGTTACACACGACCTAGGATACATTGCACATGCTTGACGTAAGTATATAAATTCAATTAGGGTTTGAAACTCTTCGTTGATCAAACAATCACATACGATATCGTATCATACTGTAACAAGCAGTATCATTCAGTAACATGCAGTATCTTATGATCACATACTGGTAGGGTATAGTGGTGTGTTGTTTCTCATACAGATTTCTGAACTTACACCACAATCACACAGTCTTTTCAAGCATAAACAGAATTTAGAGTATCTATCATTACAAACATTCTGGGTCATGTAATCAACTTAAAACTTAGACAGTTCATCTACGACGTCAGATCATTCATTAAGTATAATGTTCAAGCTATGCATCAAGCAAGAAACTCGGCATAGGTAATCATGTAATAATTCGGACGAGATGTAACACACATAAATGTCGGACACCTTGTTTCATTCTAAAAGGTCGGACCTCAAGTATAACCACAAGAAGTCGGACCATGGGCTCCCCACCAAAACTCGGACAAGATTACATTCATAAAGGTCGGACGGACATGGGGGGGGGGGTAGGGGTCATAAAGGTCGGACAGAACATGGGGTTTAAACATGAAACTCGGACCCCATTTCATTAATCAAACTCGGACCACATTCATGTCCCTAATAAAACTCGGATAGCTCATGTATAATAAAACTCGGACATCCCTATTATGCACAAAAGTCGGACTAGGGGAGGATGGGCAATAAACTCGGACCTTAGGTGTTAGTGAAGGTCGAACAACAAGTGGGTCACAAACTCGGACCATAAGGTGCTCATAAAACTCGGACACATGGTCATCATAAAGATCGGACCCTTTACCTACCATCCAAAAGTCGGACATCTTTGAGCTTCCAATAAAGCTCGGACTTGATTCCTTTCTTTTCAAAAATTCGGACATATAAGTGATGAATACTCGGATCCTTTTATTTAAATGAAAGTCGGATAAGATCCTTTTATACATAAACATCGGACCATTTTACTTCTTTTAAAACTCAGACGATGCACATTCACTAAAACTCTGTCTACAAGTAATACGATTTTAACAGTTACGTTTCAACATCACAGTTACGTTTCAAAGACCATCCTAAACCCTAGTTCACGATTTTTCACAGTGCAAGATCATATCAATCCACCAATACTTAACAATAACAATCATCATAAGAACAATCTATCAACCGTACAACTAATCATCATCATCAATAATTCAGAATCAAATCAAAATCACAGAAGTATCATATGAGAGCTAGGGTTTTCATGAACACACAATCAAGAATTGATAATGATCAAACAATCAATTAGGTTTACAAGTATTACAATAATCGATAAACAATTACCTTGAATGATTCTAGAGAAAAAGAGGAATCGAAAGTGATGAATGCCTTGTGCCAATGATGGTGGTGATGATGATTGCTAGGGGATTAGAGAATTGCAAGTACGTGTTTTGTTTTGTGTGCCAATGATTAGTGAAAAGGGATTAGGGTTAAGTATCTCTAGGATTTCACTAATTACCCTCTACCTCCCTAAGTATCATATTTTACACATGTACACCATCTCATAACCATTTCCTAGTTTCACCACCAAGTTCATATATTTACCAAGTCTTTCAAAATTAACAAAAAACCATGCACAATCACACAATACGATTCATTGCATGAAAACGTATATAATTCCATAGCATTTAATTGTGCAATTAATCAACTAAACAATACAAGAACGTGCAATAAATGCGAAATGGAAATCTTGGAAATTCAAGTTGTCACAATGTTGACCCAAAAGGAAAAACCTTTCGTTTGGGGCCACGAGCAGGAAGAAGCTTTTCAAACCCTCAAAGACAGGCTTTGCAATGCTCCTATCTTAACCCTACCTGACGGAAATGATGACTTCGTCGTCTATTGCGATGCATCAAATTGTGGTCTTGGTTGCGTCCTTATGTAACGAGGCAAGGTCATTGCGTACCCTTTCTCGCCAGTTAAAGATTCATGAGAAAAATTACACTACTCATGATCTTGAACTTGGTGCAGTCGTTTTCGCATTAAAAATATGGCGTCAGTACCTCTATGGTACGAAATGTGTTGTATACACTGATCACAAAAGTCTACAACATATCTTCAATCAAAAAGAGCTAAATATGCGTCAACGTTGTTGGGTGGAATTACTTAACGACTACGACTGCGAGATTCGCAACCATCCTGGAAAGGCGAATGTCATAGCTGATGCCCTGAGTCGTAAGACTCATTCCTATCGTATGCGTTGTTTTCAAGTGTCAAGTGACCTTCACAATTGTATTCGTGAGGCACAGTTTGCGTCAGCTAACGAAGGAAGTCTGCTCGTCGAAATCCGTGGTGCCTCTATGGATCAACTTGTGACGAAATCAGATGGACTTCAATATTATCTTAATCGCATTTGGGTACCAAATCGCGACAATCTTCGTGAATTTATCATGAACGAGGCTCATAAGTCTAAATACTCAATACATCCTGGTGCTGATAAGATGTATCATGATCTTCGAACATCTTATTGGTGGCCTGGTATGAAGAATGATATAGCCTTGTATGTCTCAAAATGTCTTACCTGCTCAAAGGTTAAAGCAGAGCATTAGCGTCCCTCTGGTTTGCTCGAACAACCAGAAATTCCTGTTTGGAAGTGGGATAGTATTGCAATGGATTTTATAACTAAACTTCCTCGAACCTCATCTGGTAATGATAATATTTGGGTCATCGTTGATCGTTTGACCAGTGGGACCCAAATACGCCTCGTTACATAGTAGGCGCCGTCTTCCTTTTGTTCCATTCGTTGCCTTGAACCGCGTAAGGCTTCAGCCATGACGTTCTCGGATTTCAATGCTTCTATCTGAGCAGCTCGTATCTGTGCAGGAAGACCGGACTGAATAGTAAGCTGTAGCGCTCGCACGCGCTTAGGTAGGGTGTTCTTTCGACTAAGGGCGTCAGCCACAACATTGGCCTTGCCTGGATGATACTTGATGGCGCATTCGTAGTCGTTCAGTAGTTCAACCCATCTCCGTTGACGCATACTCAATTCCTTCTGCTTGAAGATATGCTCGAGACTCCTGTGATCGGTGTAAATCGTGCACCTGGTACCGTACAGGTAGTGTCGCCATATCTTAAGCGCGAAAACAACAGCTCCCAGCTCTAAATCGTGGTGTAGTTCCGTTCATGAATCTTGAGTTGCCGCGAAGCGTAAGCAACAACCTTATCCCGTTGCATCAATACGCAACCAAGACCCTGTATCGAGCGTCACAATAAACCACGAAGTCATCTGTGCCCTCCGGCAGTGAGAGAATAGGTGCGCTGCAAAGTCTATCTTTAAGGTACTGAAAAGCGGTGCAGGCCAGTTCCTGATCGAATCTACCTTGGTTGGATCAACATGCATCCCATCCCTGTTCACCACATGGCCTAAGAAGTGGGTTTCACGAAACCAGAAGTCGCTTTTAGAAAACTTTGTGTACAACTGCTCCTTTCGAAAAAGCTCCAAGATAAGACGTAAGTGCTGCTCGTGCTCCTCCTGACTCTTGGAGTAGATCAGAATGTCGTCGATGAAAACAATGACGAACTTGTCAAAATAGGGTTTGCACACTCTGTTCATGAGGTCCATAAATACGGCAGGTGCGCTCAATAATATCAAACCATCCATCATATCAAACATAAAATATAGTAGTTAAAATAATTCATAAAACCCAATACAATTGATGTTCAAACCAAACTTTGTTTGAGTAGCGTAAACATAATAATGAAAACCCAAGATAAGCTATAAGTTCAAATATTGTTCATTGCGTCTCCTCCTCCTAACACGAAAACTCGACCTCTTGCCTCGTTGCCATTGTTGTTGTTTCCCCCGTTGTTGTTGTTGTTCTCGTTGCCCTGGTTGTTGTTGTGGTTGTTGTTGTTCTGGTTCCTGTTCAGCTGAGGGCAGTGCCTTTTGAAGTGACCCTCTGCACCACAATGAAAACACCCCTTGTTGCCCTGCTGCTGATTCTGCTGTGCTTGGGGCTGCTGCTGATTCTGGTTCGCAGGTCGAGGGCTTCTACAATCTTTGGCCTCATGACCCATCTTGAGGCATCTTTGACAGCGACCCTTAATACACTGGCCACCGTGGTGTTTGTTGCAGGTGTTACACTTCGGGAGGTTTCCTCGATATCCCCCCTGTCCGTGGCTGCCTGATGATTGCTGAGTCGAATTCTGGTAGTCATTTGTCTTGCGCTGCTGAGACTGAACAGTAACCGATCCCTTGCTGGAATCCCCCTCCCATTTCCTCTTGTTGTCACTGGGAGTAGTAGAAGTAGTGACAGCAGTAGCAGTAGCCTTGACACGCTTTGGCAGTCTGTTCTGATCCACTGCCTGATCTGTAATATGGTGAGCGAGGCGCTGAATAGCCTGAATGTTGTCAAGGTTGGCCGATGTCACATGGCTCTGGATCTCTGGCGCCAATCTCTTGAGATACATCTCAATGCGCTTGTACGGAGGGTCTACCATAGTTGGACACAGCACGGCCAGCTCATTCGACCGTTTAGTATACGCTTCGATCTCTGACCCAACCATTTTCAAATTATACAGCTCATCTTCCAACTTGTGAATATCTTCACGCGTGCAATATTCCCTTTTGATAAGTTCCTTAAAATCGTTCCAGGGTGTGGCATTAGCAGCTGCCAACCCTAAGATCTGTACTTGCGTGTTCCACCAAGTCAACGCGATTCCTTCCAAAGTGCCAGTGGCGTACTTGACCTTGCGAGCATCAGGGCACTCGCACATTTCGAATACTGACTCTAGCTTTTCAAACCAATGGAGGAGTCCCACTGCCCCCTCGGTGCCACTGAAAGAATTTGGACGACAGTCCATGAAGTTCTTGAAAGTGCAGACAGGCTGCTGCGCGTGTTGACCTGCTTGAGCTGCTGCGACTGCCGCAGCAACTTGAGCTTGAACGAAAGCCTCTAGCTGGGCTTGTGTCATGCTAATTCTTCCAGACATGATCTTCATAGTAAAAGTAATGTAAGTGAGAGTGGTTCGCGAGTAGGGCGATGACAGAAAAGTGTAAGCACGTAGGTGTTCTCAGGCAATAACAAGTAGTGAGCAAAGTAATGTAAGCATACTACGAGCAAATAACAAGTAGTGAGCAAAGTAATGTAAGCATACTACGAGCAAAGTTCTATGCAATTCTAGCAAGCAGGTAATAAACATAAACCTTATTTCCTAGGGTGTCGAGTCTTGCACGTGGAGCGAAGCGTCGTTGTGGATCGTTAAGAGCACTGTTCTGGTTATAGTCTGGTTTTAATAAAAATGTTTTCCCCCATATTAAAACCAAGTTCTCTATAACCAATGGCTCTGATACCAATCTGTCACACCCCCAAAATCCACATGCGGAGTATCACCGCTTGGGAGCGTGACTGACCAGGATCAAGCCACCAATCATATAGAACATTGTACAAAGTAAAAGCAATTGCAATATAATCCAAACCAAAATCCATATGAAAGGTGTTTCCAAAACATAAGTAAGTTATCATTGTTTAGCGGAAGCGTATAATCAAAATCCAACATAAGTAAGTACGAAATGTCATAAGTGTTTAATTAGATAATCACGATCCAAGCCCACAACGACCCGCTCCTCCATGTGCAAGCTCCATATACCTAACGACCTGCAAGGCATGTAACAGAGGATCAACAACTAGTTGAGCGAGTTCACAGAAAGTAAATGCGTAATAGTACGTTCGTTTGTAATAGGTGGCTCTACTGGGCCGTTAATACGTTCTATAGGTGGGGGTTTCCCACGTTGTATAACCACTAGACTACTCGTAACCATAAGTATCCTTCACAACCGAGGATAGTAATAAGCATAAGTATCCTTCACATCCGAGGATAGTAATAAGTATAGGTATCCTTCACAACCGAGGATAGTAGTAAGTATAAGTATCCTTCACAACCGAGGATAGTAGTAAGTATAAGTTCACGTAGGTCTTACGTGAGTATCCTTCACATCCGAGGATAGTAATTTAGTATAAGTATACTTCACAACCGAGGATAGTAATATAGTATGTGTACGTAGATTGCACGTACATGTCCTGCACAACCGAGGACGATGGTATGGTAGTCTAGTAATAGTGTAAGTACAGTTCTATTCAATCACAATCCATCAATCCCAATTCCCGTGCCCTGGGAATCCCATGCCTTAGTAAGGGTGTGAACTCACCTTGGTTTGCTCGGTATGCTAGGTTATGCACTCACAAGTAATCAGTCAAGTCCTATTGTGTGCACGTGTAATGAATCAGTTCATGTTCGTATTAATACGCAGGTAATACACAGCATAGAGCGTTTTACTGTTAATATCATGCATCACATACAATACAGTTCTTGATTGATACAAATAAGGTTACTCAGTAACGCAGTTAGCAGATTAGTCGTGTTTACAGGATCAACATGCTCAACATAATAACATAATTTCGCAGAACTATTACACTTATCCCGATTTACATGTGTAACTACATTACATGCTTAACAATTTTCCATGCGTATGATGATAGAGTTAACTGTTTACAGAACTGTTACTTAACGTGTTTGCTGACGAACAAAATTAAGCATGCATACATTGAACATAACTCAGACACTAAGGAGGGGGTTACAAGTCGGACATGGGAAGTGGTCACAAACTCGGACCCTTTTGATGCTTAAATGAAATCGGACAACAACAACATATCAAGAAAGTCGGGCCAATCCCCCTTGCATACAAGGGTCGGACCACATGTAATGTTCAACAAACTTGGTCCATATTCTCATCACTTAAACTCGGTCCATGTGTTCATCAAATAAACTCGGGCATGTGTTCATCAATTAAACTCGGTCCATGCTTATTCTAACAAAGTCGGACTAGAGGTGTATTAGATTAAACTCGGACCAAAGTGATATACATTAAACTCGGACCATGAGCCTTATGGTCTTAAACTCGGGCCAAAGATAAACTCGGGTGGATGTGGTCATTAAACTCGGACCACATGTGATATACATTAAACTCGGACAAGGGTGTCCAAGTTTAAACTCGGACTCCAAGTCCTTGAATGCTCGGACCAACACCCCTTGCAAACTCGGACTCCCTTAGGTTAATTAAAAGTCGGTCCCTTTGTTCCTTATAAAATTCGGGCCACCATTCCATTTAATAAACTCGGACAGTCTTCAAGCTTAAGGTCGGGCATTTTATCATTCCAAAAAAAACTCAGACAATGCAAGTTAATAAAAGTCGGGCTAGGGTAGTGATCATAAATTCGGACTATGTTGATTTTTACAAACTCAGGCATAACAATCATACACAAAACTCAGACAAACAATTTCTCCTACGTTCATTGAGATCGTAACAGTTACATTTTCATGTTTTCAAGATTAAGAAACCCTAGTTACGTATCTGAACCGTAGCAAACAATTCGAAAATCATACATTCTTACATATCACGATTCTACATTGCCAAGCTATCAATTGAACGACTAAACACATCATTATCACAACTATCCAAAATCAAATCAAAATTACAGGAATATTATATGAGAGCTAGGGTTTATATAGATTACACAAATCAAGAATTGATAATGATCAAACAATCAATCAGCAATTAACATCAACGATGATTAAACCATTACCTTGATTCGATTCTAGTTGGATTAGCAATCAAACTTGATGTGAAAGGCTTGTGAATCCAAGAATGATAAGAAGGTGGTTGTAGAGAGGATTAGGGAATGTGGGTACGTGTTTTTGATTCTTGTGATGATTAGTGAATGATTAGCAAAAGAGATTAGGGTTAAGTATAGTTTGATTTTCACTAACTACACCATACACCCTCAATTTCTATATTTTACACAAGTACACCATCCCCTAACAATTTCACAATTCCACCACCATGTTCATATATTTACCAATTTCACCATTAACAAACAATCATGCACAATCACACAATTAAAACATATAAAATTTCATGACAATCAATTGTGCAAGCAAACAACTAAATACTACAAGAACGTGCAATAAATGCGAAATAGAATCTTGGAAATTCGAGTTGTCACATCTCATCACTAAGTTACCGCGTACATCTAAAGGTCATGATGCTATCTGGGTTGTTATCGATCGATTAACGAAGTCAGCTCATTTTCTCCCAATTCGCGAGGACCTATCTGCTGATAAACTTGCAAAGGTTTATGTTGATGAGATTATTTCACGACATGGTGTTCCTTTGGATATCATTTCCGATCGTGATGCTGCTCGATTTTCATCTCATTTCTGGAAAACCATGCAAACTGCTATGGGAACCAAACTAAATCTAAGCACTGCTTATCATCCCCAAACAGATGGTCAATCAGAAAGGACGATTCAAACTTTGGAGGATATGCTTAGAGCATGCGTGATAGACTTTGGTGGTAATTGGGATTCTCATCTGCCAATGATCGAGTTATCTTACAACAATAGTTATCATGCTAGCATCAAAATGGCACCAATCGAAGCTCTCTACGGTCGAAAATGTCGCTCACCTGTCTGTTGGAACGAGACCGGTGAAGCTCAGCTTACTGGACCTGAGCTCGTTCTGGAAACAACAGACAAAATCAAGAAAATTCGCGCTAATCTGGTGACAGCTAGAAGCCGTCAAAAGAGTTATGCGGATTTAGGACGCAAGCCCATAGAATTTCAAGTCGGAGACCGTGTCCTACTCAAGGTTTCACCTTGGAAAGGAGTCGTGAGATTTGGAAAGAAAGGAAAACTTGCACCTCGATATGTGGGACCATTTAAGATTGTGGAAAGAATTGGGAAGGTTGCCTACCGACTAGAGCTACCTCCAGAGCTTGGAAACATTCATCCGACTTTTCACGTGTCCAATCTGCGAAAGTGTTTAGCTGACGCTGATCTTCACATACCTCTCGACGAGATTCAAATCAATGAAATAATGCACTTTGTCGAGAAACCCGTGGAGATAGTGGACCGTACATTCAAGCAGTTGAAGGACAAACGGATTCATTTGATTAAAGTTCGTTGGGAGTCCAAACGTGGCCCAGAATTTACTTGGGAACGTAAGGATCAAATGATGACCAAATATCCACATTTGTTTCCACAAGCTTCCTCTAGTTAAAATTTCGGGACGAAATTTCCTGAAGTAGGGGAGACTGTGACAACTGTGCTCTGTAATCTCTGTTCGATGAAAAACAATGTTGATTATTAATAAAACAATGTGCTTTGGTGTTATTATATGTGTTTTGTGTGTATTTGTGTTTGGTAACTTTACAATTAAATTCGATTCCAATTTCAAGCTCTAAATCGCTTTCTGGAAGGATATACGCGCACTAATGCGTAAATATAACCAGTTTAATGCAAAAAACACTCCGGAATAATAAAATAGGCTTAACATACCTTAAATAACCTCCACATAACTCAGAAATAAGTTTTGGATGGTTTGGTGTGTCGAAAACAAATTTGTTCGATCGCAAGGACTATTTGTGTCAAATTGCGAAATTATACCGATTCGTATGGTAACGAACATTACGGAACTTGATCATAAGTTAAACATACCCTAAATAACCTTTACATAGCTTAGAAATAGGCTTTGAGGGGTTCGGTATGATAAAATAAACTTTATTGATCAACAGGGACTAAAAGCGTCAAAAATGCATAAATTTGCATTTTCGCGCATATCTTACGTTCTGAATATATCCGGACATCCAAAAATTCATGTAATCATTAAAATATTATGTTTTAGTGTTTGGCATGATAAAATTCCTTTCGTCGCTTAATTTGGATCGTTTTTGCGTTCGTTACGACTTCCGTCGTAATTAACCGAACAACGCAACCGTACGATCAAACGAACCGACATCCGAGATGTTTTTGAGCATTTTTTTTGAGTTCCCTATACTTTAACTTCATTTTAGAGCCTTGAAATGAGGTTAACGGGGTTTAAACGCATCGAAAAAGGCCTTAAACATGTGAAGGGACCAAAACTGTAATTTTTGAAACTTTTCTGAAGCTGGCACTTGCTAGCGCTGCGCGAGCACCAACTGCTCTCCTCGTAGCGCTACGCGAGCACCTCATCTGGACAGAAAGTTGATTTTCTGCATTTTTCAGCAATGGGGTCGAACTTGGGGGTCTATTTTGTAACTTTTTCAATACCGTTAGCTGGTTTTGGGCCACCCCTAGTATCCCAAAACCATGGGCCACATGTGTACGATCCAGATCGAAGCTCAATCTTCGAGAAACGATCCTAACGGTTCATGAATTCCTATAAATACCCCTCACCATTCACTTGCAAAACCAACTTGATTTCTTGAGATTTCTCTAAGTTGGAGTGCTAAACCACTTCATACCTGAGAATACTTGAGAAATCATAGCTTGCGGGGACCTTTAATAAGTATTCTTTCATTCTTTTCATTCATTTCTACCGTTAAAGTCAAACTGCGTTTGACTTTCTGCTTTGACCAGTTTATGGTCAACGCGAAGTTCTTTTGAACTTCATAACGTGAGCGTAATCACGATGGTTATAGTTTCTAGTGACTATACCTACTGATTACCACGTTATCTAGGCTCAGTGACGAGTCGTAGTTTTGGCCAAAATAGGTTTTCTCGCGTATTTTATAACCAAACTACTCTAGGGTATTAAAACCGTTTGTTTAATACCAAACCTGTTTTCTAACATTGTTAAACATGTTTCGACATGTTTAGCTCGTCACTTTTAGTTTAGTGCTTGTGTAGAGTCGTAAGTCAAGCGGACTCAACACCCGCTTAGACTTTCGAACACGACCCGTTTGGTCGATCATTAGGATTCGACCAAACATGTGTTGTGACCATAGTAGCATAGGGAATAACCTTCCGGGGTATACCTTATGGTCACTTAGGTTTGATTAGTCGCATGATAAGTAGTTTATGTGCCCTTGGTAAATTACCAAAATACCCTTTTTATACATAATTGGTAATTAAGCATATGTAACTTAAATTTTTGACACGTAACTGATTATGTAACATAATTAAACATGTATGGGCATATAATACTCGTCATAGGACTAGTTAGACGTCTCGAACGCGCTTTTGCGCGCACGACACGTTAAAGTAGCGTAAGCTACCTTAATGGGTCGCGATAGGGTCGAAAGCACTTAGGTTAGGTTCCGATTTAGGATGTAGGCTTTGTTAAACCATATCACATGAGTTCCAACACTCATTTGGTTTACAAGACCTCATTCTATCCGATCTTCCGATTTAGGCGTCTATTGTTTGTCTAGTGGTTCGATTACTAGGGGCTACTTGATTTCTCTGGTTTGCTCGAGTTTGTTGAAGTTCTATTTGATCAAGGATACTTTGCACTACATGTGAGTACATAGTTCCCCTATTTTACTGTTTTAAATGTTTTGGGGTGATTCATATGTATCAAATGTTTTCAAAGTTTAAACGATGGTTTCAAAAACGATTATAAGGATTTTACTAAACTAATAACGATTTCGATAAGGTGTACACGACTTGTTGGTTGTAATTACATAACGAATGACATTCATTAGCATTGATCAAGCCGACCAGTATTAGGTTATGGTACCATAGGATCTGACAAATCCCGTTATTGCACTACACCCATGGTTATGTGTGGGGGTCGTGGGTAACGACTGAATCTGATGATTGTTAACTTACCCTTTGGTGGTTTGTTAATACGAAACGAGAAACGAGTTAGACGAGTCACGAAGGTTTGAATGTTGTTAACGAGACGACCAAAAGTAGTTTCACTATTAAAACGAATACGATTTTGGGACGAGTTAAACAAATTGAGACGATTTAAACGAGATAAACGATTTGGATAAACGATTGGTTTGGGGGTAGTGATTAGATAATGGAACGAGTGTAGTATGCTAGAATCATGGTAGATACGCCGCTGGTACTTCTTATATATAAGTGAATCTATCATATTTCATTGCGTGTCATTATTTAGTTCACTTAGGAAAACGATTTGAAACGATATCACACAACGAGGTTTTGAAACGATATAAACCATACGATTTTTATTAACGAGTTTTTACGAGATCTTTCCGAATTATTTTACTAAAACAAATGTTTTTGGGTTAAGAATCATGGCTTCGAGATTTTATAAACTATAACTAATTTGATTTGAGTTGGTTATTCATGTTGCAATACGCTTTTCAAAACGTGGTTTGTATTTTGACTCTTGTAGTCTAACGATGTACTGCAACATAAACGAGCCATGAATCCGATACTCCTATAAAACCTATGTACTCGCCAGCATTTCTTTGCTGACTAAGTTTTTACATATGTTTCAGGTGTTGATACTTGAATGACTACTAGGATGCATGCGACACATAGGATCTGGACAAGGCCTTAGTGACATAATAACTATGATAGACAATATAAAACTTGTTTGTTCTATGTGTTAAGACATTGTAATGTTTAATATTATCAATAAAACGAAACTATTTTTGAAATCATGGTTGTGAAACAATTATTCTGTTGCAACACTCCCCGACGTTTCCGCCACGGTTTGTTGTCCTATGTGGTCGGGGTGTGACATGTATGGTAAGTAACAAAATGAGAATACTTAACCATAAGTAAAAAGGAACAAAACAAAGTATTTTGAATAAATCAAAAAGTTATGTTTTGCCAAGTAGAAAACTTATTTTATTGATACAAACATTTATGTGGTAAGATAACGCATTACATTCAAGCCTTGAGACAGCAGGATAACCTTAGAGTAAAGGTTATCAAAGTAAAATGTTCACGGATTCAGTCATTCCTTACACCCAAACAAACCTAGGATGTCAGGAACGGGATTTGTCAAGTCCTATGGTACCATTACTTACTACCGAGCGGCGTAGCTAATGTTAATGAATGTAGTAAAGAACCGTTTATACAAACCAAATGTCATACCAAATGTAAACAAATTATGTGAAAACAATGTACTAAGTATGCTAAGTAAACATACAAAGCAGAAAAGTCATTTAAAACAATGTGCTAATATGCCATGTAAACATATATAGCAAAACAATGTAATGTAAATCAATGTGCTAGCATGCTAAGTTAACATACATAGCAAAACGATGTAATGAAATCATCTACTATAAGTGTACTAAAGAACATAGCAAGCATATGATGTGAAAACAAGAAAGCGCGAACGTAAAAAGTAGGCACATGTGTTTCACCCCAAAATGTTTGAAAAACAGTAAAAGAGGGGACTATGTACTCACTTGAGGGAGCTTAGAAGTCTTGAACAACAACCAAGCAAAGCTAGAGCGATCACGGAATGAAACGGCACCCTATATAGATAACTACATAAATAACCGGACCTAAATCGGGGGATTGGATAGTATGAGGTTTCGTAAACCAAATGAGTATTGGAACTCATATGATATGGTTTAACAAAGCCTATATACTAAAATGAAACTTAACCTAAGTGCTTACGACCCATTACGACCCGTTTAGGTAGCTTACGCTACTTTAACGCGTCGTTTGCGTAAAACGCATTCGGAACGCCTAACTAGTCCTATGACAAGTAATATATGCCTTAACATGTCTAATATTATTGTCTAATGAGTTTAGATGTCAAAATTTAGGTTACATATGCTTAAAATGAATTTATGCGTGAAAAGGGCCTTTTGGTAATTTTCCTAAGGCATAAGAATTACTTATCATACAACTACTTAAACGACGTGACCATAAGGCATAACCTCGGAAGGTTATTCCCTAAACAACTATGGTCACCTAAAGTGTTTGGTCGGATCCTAAAGATCGACCAAATGGGTCGGGTTCGAAAGTATAAGCGATTGAATAGATCGCTTACCTTTACGACCCTAAACAAGCACAATTCTAAAAGCGACGAGCTAAACATGCTAGAACATGTTTAGTAAGTTAGAAAACAGGTTTGGTATTAAAACAAACGGTTTTAATACCCTACAGTAGTTTGGTTACAAAATACGACTCGTCACTGAGCCTAGATAACGTGGTAATCAGTAGGTATAGTCACTAGGGACTATAACCATCGTGATTACGCTCACGTTATGAAGTTCAAACGAACTTCGCATTGACCATAAACTGGTCAATGCAGAAAGTCAAACACAGTTTGACTTTAACGCTAAAACAAACGAAAAACGCGAAAGAATACTTACAGAAGGTCCCCGCAAGATTGATTTCCGAGTATTTCTCAGGCATGAAGTGTTTATAACTCCAACTTAGAGAAAATCTCATAATCAAGTGGGTTTGAATGAAGTTGGGGTTGGGTATTTATAGGAAAACCAAGACCGTTAGGATCGTTCCTCGATAAACGTGCTTCGATCTTGGCCGTACACATGGGCCCCTTGTTTTATAAAACCATGGGAGTCCCAAAACAGCCCATATATTGCTTAAAACCCATTTGGAAGTGGTTTGGAGGTGCTAAACAGCTGCAAATAGCTGTTTGCAACATTTTGCTGATCTGGGAGGCTGACGCGCCCCGCGTATGGATTACATGGATCCTTACGCGCCCCGCCTGAGGGTCAAAGTTCAGAAATTACAGTTTTAGTCCCTGCACTTCAGAAACATGCATTTTGGCCCATTTTTGGCACGTTTAAGCCCCGTTAACCTCATTTCAAGGCTCTAAGATGAAGTTAAAGTGTAGGGGACTTGAAAAATGCTTAAAAATATCTCAGATGTCGGTTCGTTTGGTCGTACGATCGCGATGTTTGCTTAATTACGACGGAATGCGCATAAGCGCGAAAAACGATCCAAATTGCGCGACGAATGGATTTTTCTCATGCCAAACATTAAAACATAATATTTTAATGCTTACATAAATTTTTGGATGTCCGGAAGTATTCAGAACGTAAGTTATGCGCGAAAATGCAAACTTATGCACTTTTTGACGCTTTTAGTCCCTGAATGAGCATAAAGTTTATTTTAGCACACCAAACCCCTCAAAGCCTATTTCTAAGCTATGTAAAGGATATTTAAGGTGTGTTTAACTTATGATCATGTTCCGGAATGTTCGTTACAGTTCAGATTGGCATACTTTCGCAGTTTGTCGAATTTAGTCCCTGTAAGCGAATAAACTTGATTTCGGCATACCAAACCATCCAAAACTTATTTCTAAGTTATGTAAGGGTTATTTAAGGTATGCTAAGCCTATGTCACTATTCCGGAGTGTTTGTTCCATTAAACTGGTTATATTTACGAATCAGATCGCGTATAACCTTCCCGAAAGTGATTTAAAGCCCGAAATCGAACAAGAATCAATATGTACAAACGATACACATATTTATACAAATCCCAAGTATGAAATACAATATTTCATTGGTTTGGTATTTTTTTGATGGCTGAAGTGACACAGATGTCACAGTCTCCCCTACTTCAGGAAATTTCGTCCCGAAATTTATTTGGAGGAAACTTGTGAGAGCTTGAAACATGAAGTTGAAAAGATCAAATGATACTGGTTAGAGTCCTGAATTTCTAGTAACTTTAATTAACATCATGCTTGCAATGTGAGAGGGTCTCTTATATACAAGTATATAAAGCGTTATTGGTGCGTCCACCGTACCTCTATTACATTGTTCACATTTCGTTATGGTTGTCACTATCGGTTCTTACACATAATAAGTCTTACCACGGTTTCTCGTGCACTGAACTTCGTAATTATGTATGCATCCATAATTACGTAATTCCTTGCATAGTCACGTAGTGCATCTTAGAATGTGTAGGGGAGGAAAACAATGAACGAGCATGTGATTATTGTGATTTGACCATACTGGGGTCCTTTTTAATTGAGTCAATAAATGATCTCCAGACCACCAAGAAGTCTTTTCAGCTTATATCATCACATGTCATTCTCAACCAGATTCTGAATCAAACCTTTGACTAGACCACTCAAAGTGTCACACCCTGACTTTTGCGGAAGCGTGATTATGGGGTGACTTACTTGTTATCATTGCATTCAACCATATCAAACAATCTATATGATAATACCAAAGATTTGTCATCCATAAAATTAGTTTAAAACATAACAACATTGTCTAAAATGTAGACTTCAAAATTTAAGTTTTACAAACCAGATGAATTGTGTAAAAGTTTGTTAAGGACTCGTCAAAGATAATAGTTGTAATCCAAGTTTGGAAGACGTGTCTCGTCCAGGATTAAGACACACTGGCCAAACCTAAAAACCATGGATGACATCTTTATACTTAATCATGACTTGAAATTTCAACGCCCGCCAGATCCATACTTAATTTCCTGAAATACATGTAGTTTGGAAAACATCAACAAAAGTTGAGCGAGTTCATGCGTATGTGAGTCTGTATAAATCATTAATGTGTGTCTATATAGATTGTGAAATATGTCTGTAAAAATGTATGTCCTTGGTATGTAGCAATAAGGAAAAAAAAACAGATCAATTAATGTGTAGCTAATACATTAATAAGTGACATGGTCTAGGAAGCACTCAAACCTGTAACGCGTATTTCATACCGGTCCTTCCGGCGGAACGACATAGTCACCACATGCAGCCACACGCTGGCCCATGTGTGGGGCTCGCAACACCCAATAGATCTATCACTCATGCCTCTCGGTCCTTATACAAGGATTAATGGTCTTACGATAATATCCTATCCATTCACGTGATTTAACAGTAAATTCCTTAGCTAATCATACCATGTATAAAAATGTCTGTAAATGTCTGTAATGTCTGTAAAAGTCTGTAAATGTCTGTAAAAGTCTGTAAATGTCTGTAATAATTGTAACATGTATTTCACCCCCGAAGTATAAAACTGAAAACGGTTAAGAGAAAAGGGGGACATGAACTCATCGTATTGCGTCTTCGGTACTCGTAACCCAAATCTCCTCAGCAAACACGACTACCTACAATGGTCTAATGTCTATTAGACGAACGGGTCGTGCCTTGACCTAGTATTGATTAGTGCCTTTGAGTTACGTTTTAAAGTGTCTTTAATATTTTAGTAATAATACTTCTCATGCTTGTGTAATCGTATTTCCTTCCCAAGGATGGGATATTTCACATGTGTCTGTTCACATTGGATTATATTTTTAAGTCCCATTTTAGAGAATACATATTTAACCATATTCTTGTATAAAACCAACCCCCGATATTTCGTATTTCGTTTTAAAAATTATGGCGAGTTTTATGCTTGAAAAACATAGTCTATAATATACTAGTAACACTTGTCCCGAAAATATTTACTAAGTGTTAGGATTTTCGGAAAATTTCGGCAGAGTATCCTCTGTAAATAGAGGTGTCCATGCTTTAATAGCATATCATCTTCTTTTATATAAAACCAATAGTTCATTTTCAGTCACCAAACCGACATATCGACAAACAAAACGTTGCATACTTCATTTCAGCTTTATAACTCGAAACCGGACTGTTTTCGAGGATTTTTATAAAATAGTTAACCTTTTCTAAAAATTACCAAATTTTTACAAAATATGATATATGTTCCAAAATTTATTGTGTAAAAATATCAAAGTCCAATTCGTTACCCATATTTTATTAAAAATTATTTTCTCAACTGCAATCAGATTTGTTACCTTCTGATCGCAGTTTACGGAAATATTCACTAAAAATCAACCGTAAGTCCGTTTGATGAAATTACAGTTGGAGGGTCGTCCTGACAACGGTGTCCATCTACTGTAAAAATTTCATGAGTTAATTTTATTCAGGTTTTAAGTTGTGACTCCGAAAATGTCATACTTTTTCTGCAATAAAAATGCAGCTTGAGCTGCTGTCCAAAAATAACCTTTTAAAAATAGTAAACGGTCTCGAAAAATTATGATTCCAGTGCCATTTGTTTAGTTACTCCAAAATACTCATTTTAGGCTTTAGAAATTCCGTTTTTCGACTTAAAATGACCCCACTACAGCCTGTTGAAGTTGGCTGGAAATCCAACTCAGCAAGCTGTTTAAGCTTTTGTGTGATCAACATTCAACAATCGTAACAAGAATCGAAGTGAGACAAGAGTATGAATGGACTTACTACTAGCACAATGCTAGGGTTGAAATCTTAGGACAAGATGATGGTGAAAAAAATGATGATAAGATTAGAACAAAGCTTCCTTGAAGTTCCTTCAAGTTACAACCTCCATGGATTCTTTGAAGCTTTGTATGGGACTTGTTAGTGGAGAAGATGAAGATGTGAAAGTGATGGTGATGGTGGCTGCTATAATCAGCCAAGAGGGAGAGAGAGAGAGTGAAGGGAAAATGGTGGAGTGACTTGTAGAGAGGATGAAATGATGAGAGGTGATCTCTAGCCCAACCTATTTAACATCATTGATATATCTTGGCAAGAGCACCTCCCAATCACCTTCAAAAGGAATATTTACTAGGGATATGGTGATGATTATGGTGGGTCCCCCATGTGGGCCAAAAATTGGTGAGGGGGGGGGGTAATTCGTAACATTTGATAATTAATGGGTAAATAACTAGGAGGTTAAGGGTATTTCTAGAATAGTGGGTGTATGTCATGTTTCTATAGTGTGTGGTGATTTTTGTGACTAAAAATAATTTAAAATGAGTGACAATATTTTCATGTCTCGGGTAATGTCTGGTTGTTCGGTTTCGTATCGTTCCGTTAAAGCGTTTAATTGTCCCGTAAAGCGTCTTTGGTACATCTTTTTGTAACGAAATTAATTCCAACACTTAGGAAAGTGTCCAGGACCATTTAGTCAATACTCTGTATAATTTGAGTGTGTTAAAAGCTGAATTGTTACTAAAAGTGCGGAATTCTGTAATTAAATTGCGTTTTAGGCACTTTCCGACACTCAAACTATCACCTAGTGACATAGTCTTATAGTCCTCACTTCCCTACACTCCATACTGGTGTAGTGTTTTATCCCTGGCCCATACTGGCCTAAAAATAGTATTCGTCTAAGTGCTGGCATTTTCAGCATGTATCTGAGTTATTCGCTCACTGTACTAACTGTGCTTTGTGCATCAGGTTCGTCACTAAGAGTCTGTATGAAATAAATGGAGTGATTGTATGTAAAGAATGCACATGTATGTATGTAACATAAATTAGTAAGCAGTTTAAAATGTCTGTTGTAATCAAGCACAGTCATTAAGCTCATAATTAAAGTTAATTAATTGTACGGATGCATGCAAAATTGAGGGTTGTCACATTCTCCCCCCGTTAAGAAAATTTCGTCCTCGAAATTTGTGCTACCTTAACTCCTTAGGGTTTCATTGTGTATGTATGCATATGAATAGCACCGAGGTAGATAATCACCAAATTGAATCAAGCCCTTTTCACATCAAGTGAGTCCAAGAATATATATAATATCACGAATTAAAAGGTATGTGCTTTTAGCATTTGGTGTCAAAGTATCGACACATAGGCTAGTGTAATCCAGTTAACAGGGGTTCCACAGAAGAGGAGTTTTGTCCGATAGGATTCTCAAATGATTGGTCGTAGTATGCAAATTTTCACAAACCATAGCATCCGTTATATGAACTCAAAATCAACAACTTGGAGATGAAGATGACCTGTCAACTTTGAAATGGGTGAATGATAAGGATTTGTGTGTTGACATTCTCGAATTATGAATATACACTGAATGAAATACAAGTGAATCTGGTGTATCATTGTCTTGATTAGTAGTTGCATCAGGAATGTTTAAATGACTTAGTTCAAACAAAAGCATATGTAGTTTTGTGTAAAACGATCGACCATGATTAGCACAAGCTGCAAATTTGCAATGACACCACAAGATGTCGAAATGACGAGAAATAATAATGGTGACTGAACAAGTTCACCGTGTCCGAAATCAAATGAAAGTGTACCGAGACAACCTGAAGATTTGATTTACACAATGTCGTAAAGTTTCCAGTTGAACAAAGAATATCAAAGAGCCACTCTTTTTGATCGAAGGCGAAAAGTATTAAGTACCGCAAGGTATTCGATTGATAATGAAAGTATCTTCAGGAGGTACATTGGGCTTATGAAATGAACCTATGTACCATTGCCTTAACACACAATCGTGTTGAGACTGCTTTAATTGTGATAAACGAGACGGATTTAGAGCAACTAAATAATTTAAATCCGTGTATGAAGTGAGTAACCAACTTAGCGCAAGCTCAATTTTGTGAAGATATCACCGCAAGGTATTGAAACAAATCAAACGATTTGGTGGAGTCGTAGACCAACCGAATCTACTACGACTCGTAATGAAGGAATCTTTGCAAAAATGTTTGAATATGATGCTCCCAATACATCATATGACGTCTTAAACTGAATATGCGAAATGGATAAGTTCAAGCAATTGAACTTAGTTTCAACGTAACTCACCAACAAACGTATATATCAACAAAGGAAATCTCAGCAAGGTTACAAAAATAAACCATGAATGTATCTTGAAACAAAAGAAGTTTTCGAGAAAGTGTGTTGACTTGATAGCACAGAGTCAACCGTTACAATAATGTAGGCCATTCGAATCACAGACCAGTAGTTAGATTTAGCAACATAATATTCAAGCTTCAATGAAGCGCTTGAAATGAAACCGCACGCGTAGCAAAAGGTGCTTGCGTAATATGTGAGTTTTCAAGTAATGACACAATGAGTGTTTGCCAAAATGGAGAAACGACTAAATATTCGAAGAAAAAGAGTGTTCGCTCTCAGCGAAGAAAATCAAAGCGATGCAACTACTTTAAGGGGAGTAGAGATGCAAACATCTACTCGGCTAGAAGCAAAAGTGAAGGTTTTAACAAAAGAATTTCAAGTACTTTCTTTTCTGTTAACTGAAATGGCATATATGTCAGGTTAATGGTGTTCGATTGAGTTAACAGATATGGTGTCTAAGTAACAACCTTTACAAGTTTGGACCTGGGTTCCCACGGGTCCTAATCATATGTTTTCTAGATCCTCAAGGTTTCATATTCTGTGTAACTCGGTTTTGAGCATTGTGTAGGAAACACCATCTTGTGTGCGTCTAAAGATAAGTTATCGTCCCACGATTTTCCCGGTATACTTTCTTCCTGAATTCATCGCTAACGACACCCGATCGTCAATCAGTCATGTAATAGTAGTTGGATCCTCACATTTAGTTAAATACGTAATTCGTTAATCCTTAGCGAGAGTCACCGACTCTTGTGGGTTAGCTCGTTCGGCTCCTAGTAATTGATGCTCACTTGAAAGTCACATCCTTCTTCTTGATCAGCAGAGCTGGGGTTACCCAAAATGGGAAACTTGGTCTGTTATCTTCCTTCTCTACCAGCTACTGAAGCTACACTGTCGATCCTTGCATGTCTGAAGGTGTAAATTGCCAAGGTGTATTGGCTGCAAGCGCGGCGCCTGGAAATCAAATCGATGCAAAATTCGACTTGTCACTGAGTAGATAATTCTGGCAAGTTTTCGGGGATGGCTTCAGGATATTCTTTTATCACAGGGACATCTTCGAGTTTTAGTTCTTCGGCTCCCTCGTCCCCGACATGAGCCATAAAACAACCCATCCTTTTCGTAACATTCTTTGTGCCTTCAAGCGATTTGTAATTTGCAGAGGTGTATCCTGCTTCATAAGTCAAGATCACTTCTTCGTTTGCCATCATGGTGCGGATATCAATCTCCTATTGATCATTTGTCAACCAATCCCTCCAACTACCTTGTTGAAGTCTCCCAATTCATTGGCAGTAGATCAAGTGTAATCTTACGCTTCCCGGGTTCTGTCTTGCCGATTCCAGTTACTGTGTTGGCTTCCACTAGCTTCCCCTAAGCTAGTTCTAATGGGTATTGGAATATCTACTTACTCGTTGCTTAAACCAATTATACTCTCGAACTCTAGAGGTGCGAATCGTAGAATTTGCAACAGTATTTGGCAATAAAGATGCATAACATTGAGTAGTATGGGACGTACCGATATCCATGTTAGATTCCTGGTGTGCTTCTCTGGCTCCGGTGTTAGACATCTTTCCCATGATTTTGCTTAATCTCCCTTGGGCAATCTTTCCTAAAGTGCCTCATATCCCCGTAGGTATAACATCCTTTATCTTTCCCCTTTCCTTTCTTTCCACGCTTCGTCTCACTCCAACACGTTTCCCTGTTGTGTCCCACTTTGCCACAACTGTCACACTTCCCATTTTTACATCGCCCGGTATGATGACGTCGGCACCTGTCGCATTTAGGTAGTTTACCCATGTACTCTTTTCTCTTTTTGACCTTGTTGTTGTTATTCGTCTGAGTACTCTGCTTGAAGTTTGCAAACTTCCTCTTGTTATCTCCAGATGACTCTACATGAGTCTCCTTCTTCTCCTCAGAGGTTGAAAATCTGTTCATCTTGATTGCCTCTTCAGTCAAGGCCACACTTAGATTAATGGCTTCAGCGATCGTTGTAGGCTTCGATGTCGTCACCATGCTCATGATTTGGGGTGCCAGTCCCCAAATGAAACGCTCAATCTTCTTAAACTCTGGGTCTACCATGTAAGGAACGATACGCGACAGAACTTGGAACTTCTCCACATACTCAGCTATTTTTGGACCTTCCATCTTCAAGTTCCAGAACTCAGTTTCCACCTTCTGGCTTTCTGTTCTCGAACAGTACTTTTTATGCATTAGCTGTTTCAGCTCGTCCCATGATAAAGCATACGCGGTAGTCTCGCCCATCGTCTGAACCTGGAGTTTCCACCATGACAGAGCCCCATCTTGGAACAGTCCGAAAATGTACGTGACTTGGTGCTCTGGGGCGCATCTGCTCGCACGCAAAACAGTGTTCGTTTTCTCAATCCAACGCACGAAAGCTACGGCACCCCAGTGCCGTCGAAACGTAGGGGCTGGCAGCCTAAGAACTGCTTATAGGTACAGCCGTTGGCTGGGTTATTTCCCGAGGTACCTCCGCTGCGCTCAGAGCGAAGGGCCTCGTACTGTGCGATAACCTGTAAGAGGCGTTCTTGAAATTCCGCCTCTGTCGTTGGCAGAGGGTTGCTGATATTGGTGTTCCCTTGAGTCGACATCTTCCTAGAAGAATGTTGGTTAGGTCAGGTCTTGTTAAGGACACGAGTACACAAGTCTCTATTTAACGAATAGGACCTTAGAGGTATATTACATATATATATATATAGGGTATATATATACGCTATATATATATATATATATATATATATATATATATATATATATATATATATATATATATAAATATATACACGCAGTCGTTGTGACATTCAATCACTATATATATATATATATATATATATAGCGTATATATATACCCTATATATATATATATATACACGCAGTCGTTGTAACATTCAATCACGTATCATCACAATTATTGCACAACTTGTAAATAGGAACGTAACAAGTAAACATGTAGCATTATAGTTGTAGCACAAATATGCTGATCAACAGCGTGCTTAGTGGGAATATAGCGACCGGGTTTTTCATTAGTTATTAGTCTTAAGTATTGTCGCATGTTTAAAGATGATTGGGCTTTCGTCATCCTTCAACCACAATCACTGTGTTTTACAAAACTTATCATATCAGAAGGAACGCAGGGTCACCCTACCCTTGTCCAACAAGTATATTAGTGCATCAAAATTACGTAGTCAGAAGTGGTCTTTTAAGTCTCCACAACCCGGCTTATCATTAATGTTTATTACCAAAGTGTAATGCAATCTGCATGAATCCAGAAACCAACTATACTGGTGACTGAGGAAGAGGAGGAAAAGAAAGTAAACCCTCAACACGCGTGGACTTCCTCCTCGGGCTTGTGTACACATCGAAGTAATTGTCTGCTCTGCTGCTCGATAGTAAAGAAATGAGTATCAGAATCCTGGGAACGGTGTGATAGCAACGGTCGAGAGTGCAAAAAGGAACCTTGATATATGTGGAGGTTCAATGTATACTGGCAATAGACAGGGTGGAGGGCGTGGTGTCTTACATAAACTTTTCAGGCAATATGCTATCTTGTGATGTAATTACTTAAATCATGTTTTCAATTATGCAATGTTTTTGCATTTGAAGTCACCAAATGTGGTGTCAGCTCAAGCTCCAACACTCTGCGAATCATATCCTCAAACTGTAGCTCATGTGACAGGTGTACTCATCCCGTGTGTAGCCTTCATAATGCGAGGGATGACAAGGGTCTAAAATCAACATAGTGTAGCATAGGGATCCATCGAAATGACTTGTCCACCGTTGTAGAGGTGAATGTAGCAAACGGTGCGTCTTGTTAAGTTTAGGAAAAATGTTGCCATAGCAGAAGAATCGTTATGCGGGTGCTGACCTGGAGCGTCTTCCCGGGGTGCGGGTATGTCTTGAAAGAGAACAGTAGTCATGTCGGTGCAATGGACGTCGGTCTTCATAGATGCAACATCAGCGGGTGCAGGTGCGATAGAAATGTCTCAACAAAAGGAGATTCAATAGGCGTAGGTACTGGGTCTTGTAAGAGGAGTGCAAGGTATAGTAGTCCAAAGGAAATAATGTCACGTTTAAACAGGTTTAGCAAGTGCAACATCAAGCTGGCCCGCAAGGAACTGGAGTTGCCTCAGGGGCAGGTCCTGTGGAGTGTGAGGGTATGTGATCTTGAGCAAGTATTAGTGCAGTAGTCAAAGCGGCATCGTCGTCCGTGTCGGGAGCAAAAGTGGTAACCTGCCTGTTGGTAAAGTCGTAAATGTTGCAGACTCAAAGGAGTCTGAAATCGAGTGTATACTAGAATCAGAGGATAGTTTGATAATAGGGATCTCAAAACGTAGAGTTAGTAAAAATGTCCTCATCTAACTTTCCATCATCCTGGGTATCAGCGGAAGGATCATCAATAAGCAAATTAACGTTGTCATCAAAAAAAAAAAATTTTGTCAAAGAGGTAGATTCTTGGGGAAAATAATCATGAGGGGTACGGTGTCGAGAATCGGAGCCACGATGTGCGCGTCATCTAAGTGTCCAAATGATGAGGTGGTCGTGGACCGAAACAAGGGTGACAGGAAGTTTCTTGTCAAGGAAGCCATCAGCAAGGGTAATTCATCACCAGGCAGCGCGGATGGTTGGCAGTCGTCCTCGTTCTTGGTCAACATGTCAGGGTCACTCTCAGGGTCTGACGTAAATATCTCTGGCGCAGGTACAGTCTCATCATCTGTGGCGGTGGCGGTAGGGTCGTCAATGCTTGTCAACTCGCTTTTTGATCAAGGCGACATGTGTATTGGTGCATGGTAGTCATAGTATGTATTAAAACAGTTTCCACATATGCACGTTTATCAATAATCAACAATTAAGCATGTATGCGATAGCAATGTAAGCAAGTAATCATCCTAGTCTTCCCTAGACTATCTCACCCAGTCTCTTAGACCGAACTCCCTAGTCTCTCAAACTAACTCCCTTGTCTCTAAGACCAACTCCCTGGTCTCTAAGACCAACTCCCTGGTCTCTAAGACCAACTTCCCTAGTCTCTAGGACTAAATCCCTGGTCTTTAAGACCAAACCTCCCAGTCTCTAAGACTAAATTTTTCCCCAGCCTCTCAGACTAAACCTCCTCAATCTCTAAGATTGAACCCCTCAGTCTCTAAGACTGAATCTCCCCATCCTCTAAGGCTAAACCTCCCTCAATCTCTAAGATTGAATCCCTCAGTCTCTAAGACTGAATTATAAACATATATTTTAGAATGTGTATTTGTGCCTTTTGTTTGTAAAAATGTTTGTTCCCTGGATCTGGGCGTTTTGTGTCTGCAATGAAAACATGTTTGTAAAAGCGTTTTCGTGAGAGCCCTATTGATCGTAGTCTAGACTCGAGAATGAGTCCTAGTTCGCTACGATCGAAGCTCTGATACCAAGATGTCACACCCTGACTTTTGCGGAAGCGTGATTATGGGGTGACTTACTTGTTATCATTGCATTCAACCATATCAAACAATCTATATGATAATACCAAAGATTTGTCGTCCATAAAATGAGTTTAAAACATAACAACATTGTCTAAAACGTAGACTTCAAAATTTAAGTTTTACAAACCAGATGAATTGTGTAAAAGTTTGCTAAGGACTCGTCAAAGATAATAGTTGTAATCATGACTTGAAATTCCAACGCCCGCCAGATCCATACTTAATTTCCTGAAATACATGTAGTTTGGAAAACATCAACAAAAGTTGAGCGAGTTCATGCTTATGTGAGTCTGTATAAATCATTAATGTGTGTCTGTATAGATTGTGAAATATGTCTGTAAAAATGTATGTCCTTGGTATGTAGCAATAAGGAAAAAAACAGATCAATTAATGTGTAGCTAATACATTAATAAGTGACATGGTCTAGGAAGCACTCAAACCTGTAACGCGTATTTCATACCAGTCCTTCCGGCGGAACGACATAGTCACCACATGCAGCCACACGCTGGCCCATGTGTGGGGCTCGCAACACCCAATAGATCTATCACTCATGCCTCTCGGTCCTTATACAAGGATTAATGGTCTTACGATAATAGCCTATCCATTCACGTGATCTAACAGTAAGTTCCTTAGCTAATCATACCATGTATAAAAATGTCTGTAAATGTCTGTAAATGTCTGTAAAAGTCTGTAAATGTCTGTAAATGTCTGTAAATGTCTGTAAAAGTCTGTAAATGTCTGTAATAATTGTAACATGTATTTCACCCCCGAAGTATAAAACTGAAAACGGTTAAGAGAAAAGGGGGACATGAACTCACCGTATTGCGTCTTCGGTACTCGTAACCCAAATCTCCTCAGCAAACACGACTACCTACAATGGTCTAATGTCTATTAGACGAACGGGTCGTGCCTTGACTTAGTATTGATTAGTGCCTTTGAGTTACGTTTTAAAGTGTCTTTAATATTTTAGTAATAATACTTCTCATGCTTGTGTAATCGTATTTCCTTCCCAAGGATGGGATATTTCACATGTGTCTGTTCACATTGGATTATATTTTTAAGTCCCATTTTAGAGAATACATATTTAACCATATTCTTGTATAAAACCAACCCCCGATATTCCGTATTTCGTTTTAAAAATTATGGCGAGTTTTATGCTTGAAAAACATAGTCTATAATATACTAGTAACACTTGTCCCGAAAATATTTACTAAGTGTTAGGATTTTCGGAAAATTTCAGCAGAGTATCCTCTGTAAATAGAGGTGTCCATGCTTTAATAGCATATCATCTTCTTTTATATAAAACCAATAGTTCATTTTCAATCACCAAACCGACATATCGACAAACAAAACGTTGCATACTTCATTTCAGCTTTATAACTCGAAACCGGACTGTTTTAGAGGATTTTTATAAAATAGTTAACCTTTTCTAAAAATTACCAAATTTTTACAGAATATGATATATGTTCCAAAATTTATTGTGTAAAAATATCAAAGTCCAATTCGTTACCCATATTTTACTAAAAATCATTTTCCCAACTGCAATCAGATTTGTTACCTTCTGATGGCAGTTTACGGAAATATTCACTAAAAATCAACCATAAGTCCGTTTGACGAAATTCCAGTTGGAGGGTCGTCCTGACAACGGTGTCCATCTACTGTAAAAATTTCATGAGTTAATTTTATTCAGGTTTTAAGTTGTGACTCCGAAAATGTCATACTTTTTCTGGAATAAAAATGCAGCTTGAGCTACTGTCCAAAAATAACCTTTTAAAAATAGTAAACGGTCTAGAAAAATTATGATTCCAGTGCCATTTGTTTAGTTATTCCAAAATACTCATTTTAGGCTTTAGAAATTCCGTTTTTCGACTTAAAATGACCCCGCTACAGCCTGTTGAAGTTGGCTGGAAATCCAACTCAGCAAGCTGTTTAAGCTTTTGTGTGATCAACATTCAACAATCGTAACAAGAATCGAAGTGAGACAAGAGTATGAATGGACTTACTACTAGCACAATGCTAGGGTTGAAATCTTAGGACAAGATGATGGTGAAAAAAAAATGATGACAAGATTAGAACAAAGCTTCCTTGAAGTTCCTTCAAGTTGCAACCTCCATGGATTCTTTGAAGCTTTGTATGGGACTTGTTAGTGGAGAAGATGAAGATGTGAAAGTGATGGTGATGGTGGCTGCTATAATCAGCCTAGAGGGAGAGAGAGAGTGAAGGGAAAATGGTGGAGTGACTTGTAGAGAGGATGAAATGATGAGAGATGATCTCTAGCCCAACCTATTTAACATCATTGATATATCTTGGCAAGAGCACTTCCCAATCACCTTCAAAAGGAATATTTACTAGGGATATGGTGATGATTATGGTAAGTCCCCCATGTGGGCCGAAAATTGGTGAGGGGGGGGGGGGTAATTTGTAACATTTGATAATTAATGGGTAAATAACTAGGAGGTTAAGGGTATTTCTAGAATAGTGGGTGTATGTCATGTTTCTATAGTGTGTGGGGATTTTTGTGACCAAAAATAATTTAAAATGATAAAATAATATTTCTGAAAATATTTTCATGTCTCGGGTAATGTCTGGTTGTTCGGTTTCGTATCGTTCCGTTAAAGCGTTTAATTGTCCCGTAAAGCGTCTTTTGTACATCTTTTTGAACGAAATTAATTCCAACACTTAAGAAAGTGTCCAGGACCATTTAGTCAATACTCTGTATAATTTGAGTGTTTTAAAAGCTGAATTGTTACTAAAAGTGCGGAATTCTGTAATTAAATTGCGTTTTAGGCACTTTCCGACACTCAAACTATCACCTAGTGACATAGTCTTATGGTCCTCACTTCCCTACACTCCATACTGGTGTAGTGTTTTATCCCTGGCCCATACTGGCCTAAAAATAGTATTCGTCTAAGTGCTGGCATTGTCAGCATGTATCTGAGGTATTCGCTCACTGTACTAACTGTGCTTTGTGCATCAGGTTCGTCACTAAGAGTCTGTATGAAATAAATGGAGTGATTGTATGTAAAGAGTGCACATGTATGTATGTAACATAAATTAGTAAGCAGTTTAAAATGTCAGTTGTAATCAAGCACAGTCATTAAGCTCATAATTAAAGTTAATTAATTGTACGGATGCATGCAAAATTGAGGGTTGTCACACAAAGGGTCTCTTTTTGAATTATGGAATGGTACTATATAATCCAAGGGTCTTGACTATCACGTAGAAGCCTAATAAGGATTTAAGGTAGTACCTTTTTGAATATCCTACTACGAATCCCTCATATGAAGATATGGAAGGTTCTATGAGGATTTGGATAACGAATATCCAGAGTATTCAAAAACACAAAAATTCATAAAAGAAAACATAAATTGCATTAACACATAATCACATAATGATTTTAATATTTGTTATCATTTTGTTAATTGCGCACAAGTATTTAAAGCACACTAGGAATCCATCCCGTGGATTTCATTTGGTACTTTGAACATTATCAAGAGTCTAACTATGAAGATAGAGAGATCTTAAAGAGAAAAATTTGATTTCGATTGTAAGGAACTGAAATGTTCGAATTAAGATACACAAGGAATCCAATTAAGGACTCTGATTTGAATGATAATTAACCACAAGGGTCTAATTGTAAAGATAAAAAGATCCCATATGGATTTTAGAAGTTGAATATGTTTTGAAACCTTGCACTGGATGTGCTTTAAGTCAAAACATGAAGTAAAAATGCTTATGAAGTTGAGATGATGGATATGTCAAGGCAACATATGAAGCAGAATTTGAAGGTTAAGTCAATGAATGAAGAAAAAAAATTTGAAAACTATGCATGGGGTTCTAAAAACAAATGTGTTCAATGTTTTTTTTTTAAACCTTATATATAATACTTTTGAAATCATAAAGTAGGTGTATTAGGTAGGTATATTTATAAAAATGTTTTAAAAATCATGCGTGATGAATTTTGAAATTATGTATAAGGTTTGTGAAAACATGAGTGATGCTTTTGAAATCATGCACTTGATATAAGTAATTATATTGTATTAATAATATTTTGAAATCATGAAGGTCGTTTTTGAAAACATAGACATTGTTTTTGAAATCATGGAGGTTGTTTTGAAAACTTATGTTATGCATGTTGAAAAATCAGAACGTAATGGGTATGAGATTTAAAAATACCCTTAGTTATCTAATCAAGGATTCAAAGGCACAGATGTGCGAAAAGCACGATTACCCATAATTTCGCTTTATTTCTTGTACTTCGTCTCCTAGAATGAAACAAGTACTAAAAATTTTTCGAGGAAATCATGAGCGATCATTTGAAGGGGAGAATCACAAGAGTAGTTCGTAAGGAACATAGTTCCTTGATGTAGATATCATAGGGAAATGCCATACATGTAACTACACTTGTACATCAGAATTGCGAACAGAAACTTTTATTTATGAACAAGGCAGATTGTTTCACAATACAAGAAAACAAAAGAAACAAAGGCATAAGACAACAACATCTTTTGCTCGGCCAAATGCGCATCCAAGGGTTGGATTTGCATTGACAATCTTCGGGCATTTGTTCCTGAAATGGCTCGTCTCACCACAATTGTAGCAAGTACCAGATGGAAAATGAGCTTGAGTAGGGTTGACTTGGAGTTGGGTAGCAGCAAGATTTGCAACATCTTTGTTCTGGATAGCAAAGCGGCATATGTTAATCAAATGTCCCAACCGTCCACAGTAGGTACATTTGGAGCAGGGTACGAGGTTTGAATGATGACTGTTGCATCGTTTGCACCATGGGGCAGTTCCTATGTACGGCTTCCTAGCTGGTGGCGCTGCCACTTGGCTAGGTCCCGCTTGATTAGGTGTAACTGCTGCGGGTTTCCTTGAAGCCTTACGCTTTCTTGATTTCGGTGCAGGCCCGACTTCTGCTTCCTTCGGTGATTCATGAGTGGCTCCATTTTTGAGACGAGACATGGTGATACCTAAATCCACAGACTTCAAGATTACCTCGCCTATTTGCTGGGAAAATTTGGCTGTTTGCTCGGACATCTGACCGTTGCTGAGATAAAGAGACATTCTAGAAGAAAATGAAAGATATAGGAAGAAACAAGTGAAAGGTTATCGGGTGATCAAAACAAAATGACAACGCATAGAAATTTTGATCATTTGTTTGTTACCTAAGGCAAACAAATGAGATGGTGAAGAATCAAAGTAAGCGGGTCATATTAATGCATCGCTGAAGACATGCTCGCCTATAAGTGAACACTCACCCCAAGAGTTCCCAGGTAAGAGTGACTGGTCCGATACTGCGGATTTGTACGAACACTCTAGCCTTAGACAGAAAATTTATAGTACAGGCATTCATTCTTCCAGTTTGCACGTGTTCACATCATTTAGACCCAAACTTTGACGGGATTTTGAAAACTCGAAAGGCACTAAGCCAAATATGAGTTAAACTGGAAGGGTTCAAAACCTTATAACAAAGGGTTCAAAACCTAGTAATCAATCATCCTAGAACAGATGATTAGTTTTCAAAGCCGATCAAATTTATGTTCTTGTTGTGGTTGTCACCTAAGGATAAGTGACGGTATTGTTTTATGACTAAACGCAAGTAAACTCGCGTTAGGGTCCTAGGAAGGTTATAGTCTAGGTCAAAGCATTACTAATAACCTAATTCCCTATAACCATGGGCTCTGATACCAACTTTTCTGTCACACCCCGACCACGTAAAACAACAAAACGTGGCAGAATCGTCGGGGAGTGTTGTAACAGAATCATTGTTTCATAACACATGGAAAATTGAAATATTGTTTTATTGATTAAAAGAGTTACAATGTCTTAACAAACAAATAAGTATAACATAATTAACTAGTCTTGCATCTTTTATTGTCACTAAGGCCCAAGTCCGCCTATGTGTATCTTGATCAATCCTATGCATCATCTCCTGAAACATATGTGAAAATAGGTATGTCAGCATAAAAATGTCGGCGAGTACATAGGTTTTATTGGTTTAGGACACATGACTTATAAGTTTGGAAAAAGTTGTTTAACAAAAGCCAGTCATGATCCTTGTAAAAAAAATATTTTGTTTTATAAATCATTTGAAAAACGATGATAGATATGTATATGTAAAAGAATAATGTTTGCTTAAATGAATAACCAAGTAAAATGAGTTTGTATATAACAAACAGTTTTGTAAAACAATGTCTTGAGAAAAAATATGTCATTTGTATAAAATGTATAAGTTCAAACTAAATGATTTAAATAATGCTATGACATGTAAAACAATACAAGCACTTATATATAGGAAGTACCAGCGGCATATCCACCATGCTTGTAGCATACTACACACATATCATTACTTAAGTCACTTAAACAAACCACCAAAGCATATAGTTCATGTTCAAACCAATCATCAAATGTTCTTGTCTAAATCATTGTCAATGTTTAAAACCCAAAAATGTAGTCATATAGTTATGTGTAAACAAAAGTTATGTATGGTAAGTAACAAAATGAGAATACTTAACCATAAGTAAAAAGGAACAAAACAAAGTATTTTGAATAAATCAAAAAGTTATGTTTTGCCAAGTAGAAAACTTGTTTTATTGATACAAACATTTATGTGGTAAGATAACGCATTACATTCAAGCCTTGAGACAGCAAGATAACCTTAGAGTAAAGGTTATCAAAGTAAAATGTTCACGTATTCAGTCATTCCTTACACCCAAACAAACCTAGGATGTCAGGAACGGGATTTGTCAAGTCCTATGGTATCATTACTTACTACCGAGCGGCGTAGCTAATGTTAATGAATGTAGTAAAGAACCGTTTATACAAACCAAATGTCATACCAAATGTAAACAAATTATGTGAAAACAATGTACTGAGTATGCTAAGTAAACATACAAAGCAGAAAAGTCATGTAAAACAATGTGCTAATATGCCATGTAAACATATATAGCAAAACAATGTAATGTAAATCAATGTGCTAGCATGCTAAGTTAACATACATAGCAAAAAAATGTAATGAAATGATGTACTATAAGTGTACTAAAGAACATAGCAAGCATATGATATGAAAACAAGAAAGCACGAACGTAACAAGTAGGCACATGTGTTTCACCCCAAAATGTTTGAAAAACAGTAAAAGAGGGGACTATGTACTCACTTGAGGGTGCTTAGAAGTCTTGAACAACAACCAAGCAAAGCTAGAGGGATCACGGAATCAAACGGCACCCTATATAGATAACTACATAAATAACCGGACCTAAATCGGGGGATTGGATAGTATGAGGTTTCGTAAACCAAATGAGTATTGGAACTCATATGATATGGTTTAACAAAGCCTATATACTAAAATGAAACTTAACCTAAGTGCTTACGACCCATTACGACCCGTTTAGGTAGCTTACGCTACTTTAACGCGTCCTTTGCGTAAAACGCATTCGGAACGCCTAACTAGTCCTATGACAAGTAATATATGCCTTAACATGTCTAATATTATTGTCTAATCAGTTTAGATGTCAAAATTTA